>NC_142527.1:21500200-21575200 GCF_964205215.1 Stylophora pistillata | reverse complement strand
TATATATATTATGTATTGCTATAAAAAACTAGAAAAGTATCATATAATCAATATGTCTTTGTGCCAATTTATTTTTTATTTCACATAAATTTCTCGCCGCATGAAATGATAGCCTTCATTCCAGTGAAGCAGTAAATACGAAAGTAAAATGAGCCCGACCTCACGCATTACATTATCATAGCGCACAATTATTTACACAAGGTAATATCAATCAATCAATATCCTTATATTTGATAGAATTTATCCCATGGAGACACAACAGCATACCTGTTTCACGCATTAAAGTTATAACAGACATCCCACGCTAACAATTTCACATGATTTGTTCAGATTGCTTGACTAACTTCTCACTAGATAATAGACCTCTACCTCATCTGGACAGAAAGTTCTGCTTCCTGTCCAGACATCATTGTTGTTGTATTTACCAGAATAAGAATTCCAATTGAAGTAAGAATTATAGTTACTATTTGCATTATCTGCGACGATAATATCATGTCCTCCACCAAATGTCGGACCATAATGGCTAAGGTCAAGTGTAGCACAATTGTAATTGTTAATGTCTTTTTTGAAGTACCCATATCCGTAGTAGTTTTTGAGAGAGAAAATAAAGGCTTTTGTTGAATAGGTATAGCCTCCAGTCCCTGAAACAAAGCAAAAAGGATAGATTAGAAGTGTTTGTCAGTATGCATTCGAATGAAAATATTTCAACAGATAATAAGGGCTTTCATGAAAAAGAAGAGGGAAAAGAAGGCCATGTGAGACCAATTTTTTCACATAGGCTCAGTTATATTTAAAATAGTGACGTCTGATCATAGCTTCAGCCTCTATCGCGATGAGATCTTCGACAGATCAGTTACCTCTATATAATTACACCATTTTCGCCCATTTTCCATATTTCATTACTGCCTAACAGAATAAACCAAGTGTCGATATAATATTAAATGAACGTTTTAACCAGACTAAGTGTTCTGAGCTTGATTTCATTTTCAAATATAGGTTTATGAGACTGGTATATTTGAGAAGACTTGATTGTCAATTGCTTTTGTAGCAAATACAGCGGCAGTTGGGCAACTTACCTGTCCATGAATGATCATAGTAACCCCCAAAAATGTAACCATGAGCACGAATGATTGTCACTGTGGGTCCTTGGTTATCACAGTAATTGTGAAATTCTGACACCCTCCATCCATAACTTGAGGCTCTATAGCACAGTCTCCAGTAACTCTTAGACGGACTCTGCAAGCGGGAATGCAGCCAGGAATGTAACTGAGAGATTTTTTTGGTATCTCCACCTATGATTCTCGAGTCAGTGAATCCTCCTGTTAAATAAAAAGGTGAACGAACGTAAGTGGTGTAGACATTTTCTTGTAGTGATCACGTCACATCCAAAGAAGAACTCGGGGCTAGGTTGATATGCATGCTTTGAGGACGAAAGAAGTTAAAAACAAAACACAACAAAACAGAACAAAACAAAAATCATTAAGTGACCCTTGTCGATTTTCGCTCGCCCAAACTTTTACTCGTCCGCAGAGGGATAGCCTCATTCAAAGTCAAGATTAACGGTTTTCCCAGGTAACGATGGTCCAACGGTGATTAATGGACTTACTGAAAGGATGACACTTGGTCCTGTTTCCATAGTAGTGAGCCACATGGTCACACTGGCACGTAAATGATCCTGGAATGTTGGTACATTTCGCGTTGGCAACACAGTCATGACTGCTTAGTGTACATTCATCGACATCTACACCAGGGGAAAAATGTGCATTCAGAGATTTGCGTGCACGCGTGGCGATGAAAACCTTCTTTTACAGTCTTCTTCACAGCCATTTTTGGGCATTCACCAGAAAGGGCTGGGCTTCTAGGGAAACCTCACTAATCGAAAGTCTTTCAAACGAGCAACTCACCGTTCATCTTGCCTGTCTAGCAAATTACGCTTATAACATGAACTTTTTTCATATTCTCTAGTTAACGAGAGATATTCACGTTTTCATACTACATCGCGTGTTTAATTTTGTTGCTTGAGTTTAAGCCTCAACATATTTCTCTATGTTACCAGCCTTTAGTGTGAGTTGAGGCGGTTTTTGGCCAAGATCTCAAAGCAGCTAAAGCAAAAGAGAATACGAACAATCTTAAAAGTCATGCAGCTTATTAACTGCTTTTAAAGTCAAACTACGGAGTGTGTCCTAGAACGTCATAAGAGCGAAACTTAGACAGGTCGAACGAAACGTGACAGGTCTGAGAACGGGGGCAGGGGCAGGGAATTTATAGTCTTATAATAACTAATGCATTACCTTTTTGGACTGAAATCAAGAATAAATGTGATGTGAAAAGTTAGTGCACAATGTACCTCTGCAGGTGATTCCATCTCCAGTGTAACCATTAACACAAGTACATGTATACGATCCAACTGCGTTTTGACACGTGGCTTTGCTATGACACCTATGACCTGAAGAACATTCATTTACGTCTGCAAAAGGAAAGAAAAATAATCATAAAGGGCTGTAATATGGGCAGAGTTTTTAACACGACTCGGCGAATGATGGTCAAACGTTCCCAAGTGAGAATCATTAACTAGTAATGAAAACAAAAACAAGAGCAACAAAAGCAGTAAGTCTGTGGGATTTATAAGTAAAAATCAAGTGATTATGATATTGCTGATTCAGCTCGTGGCTCTTTTTACATATACATAAGTCAGTCGCTCAATGGTCACTTAATCAGTCAACCACTTGCAATACATGATGCCTGTCTATTGGCACAAATCCCATTCTAGTAGCAGTCATGATTATTTCCTTTACATTCATCAAGGTCTTAAATAAAGAAAAAATTGAATGAAGAAACAAAGATAGGAAACACAAAAACAATGATTAAAAAGAAACGATCAAGAAAAGCAAGCTACCCATCGCAACTGTCTAGAAAAGGCCATTGGTGGGAAGGATGGAGGGAGGAAGGAACGAGGGTGGAAGGGGGATGGACTGATGTTAATCATTTCGAATTCCACCATTCCAATTTCTAATTAAAACCGAGCAAATATTAATTTTCAAGACTATGAATTCTTTCAAAGAAAGTGGTCTTGCAAAAGAGAAAAAGAATGCAATTACCTTCGGAACATGTGTAATTATGACACCTTCCACAATTAACGTCATTCCATGTGAATTTATGTCCAACTCCCAAGGTATGAACACAGTCCTCGTTCCGTCTGAAATCGTTGGGTTGATGTGGGGCCCAGTAAGTGAAGTTGCTTAACTGTTTACCGGCCCAAACAAAGGTGCCCTCGGTGTCTCTGTCATTAAATCCAATCCATCCTTTGTCTCCATTCAGACGGTGCTGTATGTAGACATTTTCTTCTTGACTTTTTACGGTGATGAGGCTGGTGTTGTATAGTTGGCAGGTTTTCTGTGCCTCGGTCCAGTTTTTGCATGATGTACTTGTGGAGTAGCAAAGGCCAGAAAAGTAAGACCAGCCAGGTTTACACACGTCTAAGCCGAGCAAACGTCACAGATATAGGTTAGTTAATTCACCTTTCTGCTAACATAACAAATAACACGTTTATCGGAAAAATTGAAAATGAAAGTATACATGGTAACTTTGTTTCATGCGGGTTGCACTTACCTGCCAGAACAACGTAAGACACGGTAACAGGGTCATGCTGATCAGCAAACAACTCCTTGAGACAAATACGAAATTCTGATGTCTGGATATGCTGCAAATAGGTCATTCAATCGAGATGAAATTCCTATGCTATCGTGAGTGTTTACATGCGCAGAAGAAGGATTATGCAGACATCGGTACAGGTTATAGACACACTTGAGTTGACTAACTGAACCGTCAAACTGCATAAGACGCATTAGTAAACAATTAAATGGTAATAAAGATATTAAAACACACCTCTATCCACGCAGTAACAGATATGTACTTTGGCTTTAGGTTGTTTCCTTCTGAATTGTGATTCGTGGTGATTAGCACCGTAGGCTCCTTGTCATAAGTCTTAACGAACTGCACGTCCTGTTAGGAAAAGCAGGCAAAGGTTTTCCACGAAATTATAAACATTGCACTAATAATAATAATAACAATAATAATAATAATAATAATAATAATAAAGTCCTTATTCCATCATAAGATAAAACTATATACCTTATGTTACAACGAATTCGGAAAAACTACAACAGAAATCTACATACATATTATGAATTAAAAAGTATGTCATTACAATAAATGGAGCTTAAATATTAACCTATTTACAAAGGTGTTCATAAAGCACTGTGTATTAATTTTCGGACTGAAACCTTTATTCAATCACATCGCATTAATAAGTCAAGCGAGACCTGTTGTTTGTACAGTTATGTCTGCTCAATTAAAAGTAAGGAATAAATACGAATAGAAAATAAGAGAAAATTAATTGAGTAACTAGACCTATTAAAAAGAAGAAGCTGCAATATGCGCAGCAATACTTCGCCGATATATTTACCAGCTCTAATATCTTTTTGTCGAACAAAGATACTTGTGTGCAGCCTACCTTGCAGAACGCACCATTGTACTTTGAAGAAACAGAGCTGTTGTTAGGAAAGTCTATTTTTCTACTTTCAGCGAAAAGCGGTCGATGAATTTCTTCAAAAGCCATCCAGTTCTTGAAAGACAAATTCAAACAATGTGTTGAAATAAAGTTTGTTTACCATAAACCAAGAAAAATTGGCAATTTCAGACTGAAATGTACAACGACAATGTTAAGACTGACTTCCATTCTTTGTGATCTTCGTGAAAAGTATTTCAACATTATTGGTCGAAAAATGTTGATTGAAATCGTTCTTGGGTCATGTGCCAAAGTTTTCGAATGACGTATGCCTCTCTTAATTTTGAATGAGGAAATTTTGTTTGACCAATAGCCTACTGACCAATCTTTCTGTCTGAAAGGCAAACAACCATAAAACTAAATAAATCCCGTCGAAAATAAGTAAAAAAGGAACAAACAATGAGCAAGCAAAAAATACAAAACAAAGCAAAATAAACTAACCAAAAAGTAATGTAAAACATAAAAAACGAAAAAAGCATTCACTGCCCAAGTTGTTAAATTATATTTAGTTGGTTCATACCACAAGGATGGCTTCATGTAGACCATCGTAGTTTTGTAACTCTCTGAGACAAATGTAAAAGGTAGAACTGGTAGCATTTTCTATCCACAGACTGGCGGCATCGTGCTTAAAAGCTGAAGTTACGTGATCTGCTGTCGCCAGAATTAGGGGTGTAGCTGCAAATTTATCCTTTGTAAAAAAATTATAGTTGTTAGTTGTCGACGAGGTAGAATGAAATGTGGTACGGTCAGTTGTATTTAGTATTTAGTCATTTTGTAAGGAATCATTAAAAAAGACTGCAATGGTAAAGATTTAAAACCACTATTGTAAAGGTTCGGCTGCAGTGTTGCAACTGGCGCTCACCTTTGGGAGACTAATTTCTATGCACTTCGTTCCAGTCCACCATTCTGGAATACGTGTATTTCCTGTCACACCTCCATTTGGAGCTCCCTGATAAGCCATCCAGTCGACGGTCGCAAATTCTTTTGTTCCGCGATCATTTCTTCCCGCAGCTGTCGCACAAACCTTTAAGAGAAAAGGACATTTGGTAAACATAATGTCCCGCATAAAATCGTTTTTTTTTTTTCTGGACAAATTTAACCTTTAAAATAAATCAATTTTCAAGTCAATTCACGAACTACTGCTGCTTTATTCCGGTGGCTAACTCAATGGTAAATCATTTCATCAATTAAAGATGATACATTTAGGACCCTCGGATGCATCAAGAGCATTGTTTGTCACAAGTGTAACAGTGCAGAAATGAAATAACCATCTTATTAAACATTTTACTGTTTCTTTTTTAGCTACCAGATAAATCTTCTCGAACGAGAGTTAGAAGGATGAGTTTGTATTGAAAACCAGATAATAAATATTGAATCAATTTTTCCGCCTGGTAATTCAAGAATGACCAACCCTGAAATTCTGGTAATTGACATTTTCCACCCACGAGACAGTGGCTTCGTGCACGAAATTCCTCCTGGTGGAGTTCCAGTAATTGATAGTAATCTGCACGTACACTTCCTTGTCTGGGTAGAATGAAAATGGCGGAAAGGTCACCAACTCGCAGGCCGTCTCTGCCCAGGGAACATCTCTCTTCAACTCAATTCTTCCTTTTTGAACTGGAAAACCTGAAGCAACATTAAAAGAGTTTCAAGCCGCTGTAGCCATGTGCTGTTATAGGTATTGGTCATTCTTTCAGGGCCTGGTTTGTGTCATTACGCTAATATCTGATGGTACCGAGCGCAAAAAAACTACATACACTCTAAGAAACTAAATAAACATTTATCCTGTCAGTGCTGAGGCGACAACTCATGTGATTTATCTTCATTTATCTCAATGAATTCAGTAGCAAAACGTATCCTAATGACACGAGCAAAGTTAAAGCACCAAAATCAAGCAAATGTTTCCCAAAGTTATTTGAGGTGCCAGTTAATGTACACTCATATGGTTGAGTATCCTCGAGTTTCATTCTTTCATGAATTAAGCAGCGGCACTCACGATTCATAAGTGGGTTTGAGTGTGTACCTATGAGCAGCATGAAACGCTCTTGATTCTATACCTGATATCTGTAGTTATAGTTATAGTTTTGTAGTTATAGATGTATAACTACATATATATTATACATATATACATACATACATACTTTATTGCATAGCTCCCCCCTGGGGGCTCTTCCGCCATACATGAATATAAGATATTAAGTCGTAAAAACGTCATAATAAGATAACATGATATTAAAAAAAAAATTAGCTTATATTTCAATACTAAAGTCACATGTTACGAATTAAGAATATTCTTAAAAATTTTCTTTTTAAAACCACTTAGGCTATCTGTGTCTCTGATAAATTTGGGTAAAAAATTATAACTTTTAGCCCCACGGAAGGCAAAAGCCCTTTGCCCAGCCGCGATCCTGCACTTGGGCAACGTAAGCTCGCTCTTCTGTCTGGTATCTCTTTGGTGAATTTCGGAACGTTGTTTAAATCGTTCACAGAGATAGTTAGGAGTCAAGTTTTTGATGCATTTATAAACCATGACTAAGTCATTAAAAAGTAGTTTTTTCTTTACGTTAAGCCATTTAAGAGACTTCAGTGCCTCTGTGATGTGATCGTACTTATATTGTACATCATATATATCAATACATATATTGATACACATAAAAGCATACAAACGATCGTAGACAGAAAAGTATCACTCCACTTCTTACCCATGCAACTTCCAGGATGATAGAGAGTGTGGTTGCTCTTCAGTCTGCACATTTCCAGCTCAAATATGCACTTATTTTTGAACGTGGTTGAGTTAGATGAACACACTTGTTCTTCATATGAAGGGCAGTTTTCTTCGCATACGCATCGGGCGTCAAATGCGTCGAATGCCTTGCAGACAGCAAAGTAGTCGCATGTAACGTTGATACACGGGTCAAGGTCTTTGGAATAGCATCAAATATAACCACCAAGTGAGCAGCTTTTACAGTAACTTAAGATAAAGGTGGGGTCTGAATGAGAAACTGACTGGCTCATTTTTTGTCGATTTCTACAACATTTGGCCTCTAAGATTGTTGTAAGTTCTCTCTACATTTTGTGATCATTGTTTTTGGGATTGCCACACTACAACCTAAAAGGAACACGATTCTTTCCTGAAGTAAAAAAAAAAAAAAGGGACTCCCGAGCCAACAAACGTATCAATAAACATGTTCAAAGACACCTTTCCCTTTTAATTGTTTTGAACTTAAGTATATCAGGATTCATTCTTTTTGTAGTTTTAAAAGAAACTGTAAATACAGCTAGAAGGCCACCTCATGTTAAAGGTGGCTTTGAATCGTGCGAAGAGAAAAAAAAGGCCCTAACAGAAAGGTAAATCTTCATATGCTGTTAGCAATTCGATGACAAAATATGGGGCCATTTAACTCATTTTCCTTGGGTCAGCCCATGATTTGGAACGATTATTGATTTCTGACATGCCTTTCAATCGGTGTAAAGACATGGGTAAATTAGTTTATAATAAATGTCTATTGCCCACCTCCAATGATAGCATAATGTACAGTTATTGGGTCGTGAGTCTTGCTCAGTCCTTGGCTGTCCTTTACACAAACCTTAAACGCTGACCTACTGACCTCCTGCAAAGACAGTTAAAAAGAAAAGTCAAATTAAATTTCTAACTTGACAGGCAATTCCCAAGAATTTTTACAGAAGTTAGTGTGGGAACGTTTAAGAGCCACTGACCATAAATATCGAGAATCCACCGACAGAAGCAAAATTTCGTAATTCATTTCATTTCTCCTACAGAAATTTTTTGATGAACCTTTTTCTTGAATGCTATCAAAACGTTTTATGGGGCTGTGCTTCCACCGAAAAATCGAAAAGTTCAAGATACGCGTAGATAGCCGTTTCCCCACCCCCCACCCTGTAAAGCAAGGAAAAATTCCGCAACTTCGGCAACTTTATACTCCACAATATTATGCAATCCCACTTTTAAAATTTACAGATGGTCGTTTTATCTCTTTTAAATTTCTTATTATGTTGTTACATTTAAGTCTACCTATTGACTCAATGAATAAAGGGGGTAAGTTTCTAGAGAAACTGTGGCGCTGCGTCGGTGGGGGTAACAAGGTAATTAGGTAATATCAACTAAGTTGAAATTAAAAATGGCCGCCGCAAAGACTTAAAAGGCTGACGTTTCGAACGTTAGCCCTTCGTCAGCCCTCGAAACGTCAGCTTTTAAATCTTTACGGTGGCCACTTTACAATTTCAACTTAGTTGAAATTACCAAATTACTTATTGAACCGTTGAGATTTTTGAGACCGTATTTTGTGTCTTTTTCGCAAGGGGTAAAATGCAGATCAACTTCAATGACCGATAAAAAGGAAAGCCACAGTTTACAGATCATAAAATACATCATCTTAAAGCTTCATACTTGTATCTTAATTCCTCCAATTCTCTATCGTGGTCCACCATAGGCGGCGCATCTAGGCTGAAAAGAGGTCTTTATAATCATTGCATGCCTTTTATTACTCCCCGGATGCTTTTTGCAACAACGAACCAAAAATATGGGTAATAAATCAGCTAAAACGCAGAAACCAAGGCAAAGAAACAAACCAATTGACGGATACAAGGATAAATGAAAAAATTAGTTCGTATTATGATTTGATACCTCTATCCAAACGTTTACAGCATTGTTACAGCGATCTTCAGGGTTTTTCCGCGATGCACTTGTATTGTTTTCGTGACTTCCGGATATCAGGACCGTAGGCGGCTCGTAAAATGGGTTTTCAAACTTGAAATCCTGTTTGTGACAGAATCAAAACTTTAAACAGTCTGCAATAGATCTGTTCGCGAAAAAAATCTATAGAGAACTTTTTTGACCTCGTCAGTTCTAGCTGTAAATGTTTTTTGAATTAATTTTTCAACTTAAAAAAAAATTAAATCGATTTTTCTTCCTATCAACTTGGCTATAGTCAACAACAGAAAAAGCAACAAAGAGAACAAAAAGCAAAACAAAACAAACAAAAAATTCATGGTAACAATTCCTACCTGGCAAAAAGCATAATTATTTTTTCGTAATGGAGGACCGTTTCCGGCGAAGTGAATCTTCCCTTCTCCAGTGAAGTTCCAGTTGGAAGGTAAGACGTCATAAGCAAACCAATGCTGGTGAAGCCAAAGGAATGAAGTAATTAGAAAAACAAAAGAAAGTTACAGTTATTAATGGCAATCTTTACACGATGAAAGATAACAATAAAAGAATGACTAGAACTAATAATCGTAACTTGCGCCATTTGATGGACCTCGGGTGTTTTAGTTCTGTCGCTAACTGACGAAGATCACATATCGTTAAATTATGAAAACTGCATACCACTTTTAGGCCCGAATGGATGCCATCAAATGTCATGAACTCTTTCATACAGACGTAGAACTCATTTTTATTGACACCTTCCAGCCAAAGATTCATAGAATCATGCGGTCTGTCTGTATGCTTATGCTGAACAGTGAAAAAAACTTGTGGCTTGCTCTTGAAACCCTGTGATTGAATGAGAGGGAAAGAAACCAGAGGTGTAACAATGAAAAAATTAAAATTTTACCGTTTTATTTTCAATGGCTGGTACAAAAAGGTTAAAAAATTTACGGAGATGCAAGTTTTGCTTTTGAAGGTGGCATTCAACGTATTTCTTTAGTTTCCTCAAATAAAACAAATATGCTGCATGCAAAGTACTAATTGAGCTGCACACTAAGCAAGTTACGAACACGGCAAATAAGACTTACGCTACGGTGCTTATCAATCATCGATACTCGTTTGCACTGTGTCCTTGTAGTCCATTCATCAAAGTTCAGGATGCCAGACTTGATTCCTTGATGAGACCCTTGGAATGCGAGCCAGTTAATGACAGACGTACCTTTCGAACCACTTCCTGCCTCGCGAACGCAAACCTTAAATCCTGACGTAGAGACCGATTTTACCCACGCTGCTGCTGGGTCGTGGATTTTGACATGTTTGTTCCCATGGCTAAGAGTAACAAATACTTTGACGTCACCTGAGCCCTGGAACCGCGTTTTGAAAGAGACGGACCGGCAACCATGATTGTTCTGGGAAGTGTCAGTAACGTCGACGCTTCCTGCTTGGAAGACATCCGCTAAAAATAATAACGAAAAAACGTTGTCATTATTCATGCTGAAGGTTAAAAAAAAAAAGAAAAGAAGACCAAAATGTTGGAATTTAAGTAAAGTTAGCTACACGCGATGTCTTTTGTGGGAATTTTAACCGTCAACTACTTATGATAGAATATATGCATACGCAGCGACCTTAGTTATATGAGACCAACGTTTCTCTAAATGATTTGGAAATATCAAATCAAACCAGCTGCAAAATTACCAGGACACTTACCGCTTGAAAGACATAGCTGAAGAGAAAACACTAAGAAACCAAACAGCACAAAAAACTTCTTTAAGGTCATTCTGTGACAGCTGTAGATATTGCAGTCTTGCTGAAAGTTCTTCTGATACCAAAGTTTCAGAACGAAATGCGAACAGAAGCAGTCGGAACATGCTTAAATGATGCCAGAATGAGGAAGAGTTACCTGATATATATTTGCCGGAAACGAGGAAAAGCGTGAACAGCTCAAAGTTGCTTGTTGGAGAAATTTCCGTCAGTCAGGAATAAATTAAAATGAACAACACAGTCATGACCTTTACCCAAAACAGAAGCAGTTGGAAAGTGCTTAAATGATAACGTCAGACTGGGGAAGAGTTGCTTGATATATTCGCTGGAAACGAAGATAGCAGTAGATCGCCCAAAGTTTCTTGATGGAAGAATTTCCAACTATTAATAAATTAGATAAAGAACGCAAATATGGCCATCACCCATTCTTTTGTGGAATTATTATCCTTTTTGAGAGATCGAAGAAGGAAATTTAAACTATTCGTTAGCTACTACGACTTTTGTTTCTAAGATCTATTTTTGTTTTTGTTTAGTTTTGTTCCTCTCTCGCTTAAGCACGCTAATACGTTCATAGCGCCTGATGTGCGCACTGCTTGTTGGATCATCCGGTCATCAAAATAATTCCGAATTCTTGGAAAAAGTTTCATTTCCCGCTGTCATCGAGGGTTAAGCAGCGCGACTGCTACCTGTAATTTCTTGACACTATGCCATCAAAAACAGGAAGATTTAAGAAAATTTTAATACTGGAAAACAGTAATACGTGCGGTGGATAAACAGTAAAAAGTATCGCATGATCTACTCCTTATGTTTTTGTTAATCCTATTATTTCGATATCAATTTAATTAGGACGAAATAACTAGAACTGATTTCTTTAATGATGTAAGGGGCAAATAATATTCTTTTGGCTCTGGAATACCGTCTTTTAATCCGTCACGATTCTAGATAGTTGCAGTTATTGTTAACCAGTTTCTGTTAGTTTACAGCTGGATCTTGGTATTCTTTTAGAAATATATTTGAATAGAAAGTTTTCACTTCTTTTTGTGTTAGAAAAGAAATGTCATTATTACTTTAAAGAAATGAACGTCGAGACTGTAGAACTAAATTAAAAGCAGGAGCTGAATAACCTTTTAGGAAGTAGAATAACTGGTCACTGGCCTGGGTGAACAGTAATAAAAAAAAAACAACAACAACAACAACTGATGATAAGGTGTAACTGATTAACCGGAACTACGTGCCTAACGTAATAAAAGGGACACTTAACCCTGCTTGAACTCGCGTCTAATTGATCACGATTCTGTTCAGCGGCATTAAAACATTAATCTACCAACTGGCTTTTGTTTGGTTTGAAAACGACCAGAACACAAAGGCAGCTTCAATTCCAAAACCTGCGATAATGTGATTGAGAACTTCGTGGACACGCATGCTGATGATTGAGTCTGCGTATTTGTCAATGCCCTCAATGGAAAAATCGATGTTCTGAAAGTTCACAAAGCTTGAGGTGAAAGCAGGAACTAAATAACCTTTATTTATAAGGCGCAATCGTTGCCGGTAATTCTTGAAATTATCCGGAAGATTTTAGCAAATGCTAACATCGGCGACGCAACACTGTTTAAGGGAGGTTAAGAGTATGCCAGAATGTGCCGCAATGAAAACTGTGTGCGTAAGGAGTCGAAAGAACAACAAAATGAGGATTAATTAATTACTGGTCTCGCTTACATTTAGAAGCAGAAGAGGAACAAACTACTGCTACTAACAGGCCATAATACGTGCGGTAGATAAAAGTTGGAAAGGTCGCACGATTGACTTCCTTTTATTATGAAAGTGAAATCACTAGAACTGATTCCTTTAAGGGAGGGAAGGGGAAATAACCTTGTTTTGGCTCTGTGAATAACTTTTAATCCGTCACGATTCCGGATTGATGCAATAACTGCTGATAGTTTCGAAAGAAACTGTTTGGGGCTGCGTCGGTGGGAGTAACGAAATAATTTGGATATATCAACAAAGTTGAAATGGTAAATTAGTCACCGTAATGATTACAAAAGCTGACGTTTCGAGCGTTAGCCCTTCGTCGGAGCGAATAGAGGAATTTTGGGTTGCGTGTGCTTTTAAAGGCAAAAAATGGAGCTACGTTATTGGTGGGAGCATGGCAACGAGAAAAACATGAATAAATTAGTGGAATGAAAAGCGTTCGTTGATCCCTGTGGGATTTAGACTGCCGGTTTGAAAGAGGACTACCGGTTTTTCAAACCGGCAGTCTAAATCCCACAGGGATCAACGAACGCTTTTCATTCACTAATTTATTCATGTTTTTCTCGTTGCCATGCTCCCACCAATAACGTAGCTCTATTTGCTGCCTTTAAAAGCACACACAACCCACAATTCCTCTATTCGCTCCCACGAAGGGCTAACGCTCGAAACGTCAGCTTTTGTAATCATTACGGTGGCTAATTTACCTTTCCAACTTTGTTGATATATCCAAATTATGATGCAATAACTACCTATTTTCTCTACTTTACAGCTGGATCTTAGTATTCTTTTAGCAATTATTTTGAATCGGACGTTTTTCAACGCACTTTTTGCTAGAAAAGAAAATTTGTTACCAATAGCTTGAAAGACTTAAACGTCGATACTGTGAAACTAAGTTGAAAGCTGGAACCAAGTAAGCTCTTGGGAAGTAGAATAACAGGTCACTGGCCTTTGTAAACAGTAATAAAAAATAAGAATTGATGATAAGATCTAAAATTAGCTAGAACTACAAGCCTAGCAATGAAAAGGGCACTTAACCCTGCCTGAACTCGCGCCGGTCTAATAGATCACGTTTCTCTTCAGCGGCAGGAATTGTTCTTGGTGTTCCAAAGCCAAGGACATCAGCAAATTAATGTGAGCATCAATAAGAGCTACCTAGTTTCACAAAGTTGAAGCGAATTTAATCGCTTTACGGCCAGCTGCCGCCCCCCCTCCCCCCTCACCCCGACGGAAAGTTACTTCTTATTGATGGGGTAGTGGGAATGTGCTGCTATAAGGAGACTAATTATCACGACTGGTTTAACCATGAAAGGCTTGCATTTTCAACAGAGTTAGAAGATTGTCAAGATTTTGGGGTAAAAAAATCCTGGTAAGTAGGGATTAAAAAATGGAAAGATACGGGGTTATAATTGTTGTTACTTTTTTTTTTTAGATGATTTTTAATCAGACGTTTTTCAAATTTTTTTAGCTAGCTTTAGCTTTTTGGTTATCTTGAGAATGACGTGAACACACGTGCCGGTGAATGAGTCTGCGTATTATTCGTATGGAAAAGTCCATATTCTGAAAGTTTACAAAGCTTTTAGCACTCTGAAGAAGCCCAAACTGAAACGCTTTCATGTGGCTAGGCCGAGGTCATTGTCTTTGCATAGGGGAAGCGAGCTAGGAAAGCGGCGATCCATGACTGCTCGGATCGATTGAGGCGAGGCCGTTTTGTACAACGTGCCGTCTTATTTTTTCGCGGACACGAGAAAAGATTTAGGGCAAGATCTTCAATAGGTGTTTTAAATTCTCACCCACTGGGACTGTTGAGCCACTCTCTGAAAGGTCAGCGAAACGGTTTACTTTCGCTTGTCGGAAATGTTAGCTCAAAGTGTAAACAAATCAACGTACGCATTTAGTGAAGAGAAACTTCTTCATTTTCCGTTTTCATACCGATTTAGGTGTTAAGTATTAAGCTAATATTTTCTGTTGCTGCCCGGTTATTTCTTCAGTTGTAGCGAAGCCCCTGGGGCTAACTGATTTTTTCTATGATCATTGTTTCACGGCTCGCTCACGGAACTTTTTTTCCCCATTTCGTTTATATTATTGACCATATTTGTTGGAGTTAGGTTATGGGCTCGAAGCTAGCTACAGCCTACGAGATTAGAATGTGGCTCCCTTCAGTCAATCAGAAGGCTAGAAATCCAATGACCTTGTAAATAGGTTATAACTCTATAACCGTTGAATCTCTCCTTATCTCGGCATTTATCAGTTGAAATTAGTTCAGTCTTTCTTTGTCGCTCAACGGGCTGAATGCGATGCGACGAAATCATTAATCCTGCAGATCAGGACAAATCTAAAGGCGACCTCATTGTAAATTAGAGCCGAATGGGCTAAAATCTGCCTACGGGGTTTCTGAGTTTCCGAAATGCAAACTTGAATTTCTATAGATGAAATGTTCAATACCGTATGTGATTTGATATCACGAACGCCGCTCGTGATTGGCTAGTATAAAATTCAGCATTATTTAATTTTTTGATTTTGCTAGAAAAAAAAATCAATGATTCGAGAAAAACCCTTGCATGGTAATTTTATCTCTGCGGGTGTTATGTTGTTCTTTGCCCATACCATATATTATGTGATGCAAGAAATCTTTCTACCTGAGTATTCGTCATACGCAACTCGATGGGAACTGAAGTTCAAAGTTGATAATGAACCCATTTCCCCCAGTTTTTCGGTATGTGGTCCACTGAAATCGTTAAAAGTAGTGCATGTAGACTGGTTCTAAAATAGATTCTCTCTCGGATAAAATATATCGCGAGGCTTCCACGACGATTGTAAGTTCGAAATGCTCTAAAACAGTTTTCTTGCTGACAAATTTGGAAGTTATTACGAGGCCAGATGCTTCGGAAGTCTTCCGTTTGTCGTCTATTTCAATAAGGAAAAAATCGATTTTCAAATATCGTTCGTAATATGATAAAACGTGTATAGAACTGTGGTAATTTATATCACGGAGGACCTTTTTTTTGTTTTTGTTTTGCTTTCAGTTGTCAATTACTTAAGTACTGTATGGAAATCGAAGAATTTACCAAACCTAGTGGTAATCATAATCTACAGGCAAAAAAAGTTGTTATATCATTGGAAGATTATCAATTTTATTACATAAACTGTTACATGTGATACACCCTCAAAAACTCTTACTGACTTAATTTACTGACGGAACTATTTTGCTTCAGTCATGTAAATGGCGAGACTATGGAATAAACTACAAGCTTAATGTTTACGAATGCAATTAGCCCTGACTCTCGAAATCGTTTTCAAAATGAATTCAAAGACGTTTTTGACTTTCAGATATTATTTTTTCGGCCTTTTAATTATTTGAGAAAAAATCAATCGTTCAAGAATTAATAAAATTTGAAAACCAAAATTGAGTGATGTGTTGTACCGTGTTGATGTATTAATTCTTGCCGCGGCACAGAACCCTGGTACTCTCTGTACCGCTCTGTAACCCTCTGTACCGCTCCGATGAAAACATCTGTGAATGTTGCCATATTATTCTCTAAAATTAATTGCATTTCACAATTAGGTCTGTCTGGGAGAAAGGCTCCGCTCAATGAGTTTGCACTTTTGTTTCCTTTTTATCCTCCTTTGTTTTTGCGTTGTCATATTTTTCCTTTGTAGTTTCAATCTTCTTTGACTGTTAAAAATCCTGGTCCCTGAGTAAAGTCACTGAAATTTTGAAAAACGAACAAAAGGAACAAGATGTATAAACAAAAAATTATTTCACTCCTTAACTGATCTAAAGTTTGGTCTAAAGTTTGCCTTTTCCTTTGTTTTATACCCACAAAAGGAACCGAAATAGTAAAGTCTGGAGGATTCAATTTTCTGCTTCTATGATTTAATTAAATCAAACGCGGATTGTGTAGATCTTTTCGCGGGATTTGAATTGGCCGAATAACAAACTTCAGCTTTTTAACAGGACAATATGATGCCTTATCATATAGCTGGCAGCGGACGCGGGCAAGATGGAGTGAATCCTGTATTCTTATTGGCTATCCGAGTGAGCAAGATGAGTCCCATCTTGCCCGCTCGGAACTGCTCGTATTGATCCCATGCAAGAAAAAAAAGTTCGTCGAGCGGACTTTCAAAGTTCGTAACTTTTAGACAAAGTCGACGACGAAGTTGCAAAAAGTAAAGGCAAATTTCTACGACCCTATTAGGTTTATTGTGCTACAAATACAGTTGGCTTTCTATCCCGGCTCTCAAAATAAACGAGTCATTCTTTATTCTTATTATAGCGACATATTTTTGCCAATAGATATTATAAATCCTTTATTGACGAAGCTTGTTCGGTCAAGATGGCTCGATAAAAACGCAAAAAGAAGATCTTGGCCAATATCCAGCCACCTTGACCATCTTGGTCAATAATGCACATTTCTTAAAAATTTTCCTGTGATTTTTCATTTTTTATCAAATCCCCTTCTGCTTGAAGATGGTTATTTAGGCTTAGTCGAATAAAACAATAAGCCAGACGGTGCGTAAAATACCCTTATATACGAAATCCTTATCAGATAATTTAATGATTAAACTGTTTACGAGCGTACTGTACATACCTGTATGTTGAAGAAACTCTAAAGATACTTACAATCAATTTCTACCACATTTTAATATTTCCAAGAAAATTGAACTGCGTTTAACTTACTTAAATGGTTGAAATCGCTTCATAGTAAACCTCTACGTCATCTGCACAAAAATTGTTATTTCCTCTCCATCCATAATTGTCAGATACCGGAATGGTGTACGAGGAACAACTGAAATAAGAATTATAGCTACTGCTTGCATAGCTTGCAACGTAAATGTCATGTCCCACACCGAATGTCGGACCATAACTGTAGTAGCTGTATGTGGCATACCGTGGATGGGCGTTAACATCATTTTTGAAATATCCATATCCTCTGCAGTTTCTAAGATAGAAAATGAAGGCTCGCGTTGAAAAGATGTATCCTTGGGACCCTGAAATAAAGAAAATGTTTCATTTAATTAATTGGAAATGTTTAAAATAGTAAGTTTCCTTTTTGCTTTGCTTCTTTTTCGTCCTGCTAGCTTGTAATAGTTCATGGCGTTTGATTATTTGGATTCTCAACCGTTTGAATTAGACTTATCAGGAGAAAATTTGCGAAAGAACAGGCAAACAGATTTTACTCAGCCTATGCTTTAACTGGCTTCCTAAGTTGGTTTTGAATCGATGGAAAAGGCGCAGAATCTGTTAATTGTACATATAATATCCGGAAATGTCCGTATTCTTCTTACTAGACGCCTATCTGAAACTGGATTAGATTTTTCGAGAAACCGCAGAGACAAGAACGCTGGAAAATAGCCGGATTCATGATAAAAATTTATTTAGACTTCAAATCTATCCAGAATTGAATACAAAGTGTTTACTTTCAGAATCTCCGGAGATGTGACAAAGAGAAATGTTTGCTCGTGTGCGGGAAAGTCGTGTACCAGAAGTGTTCATATAAAATTTGCATAAGTGCAGACCTAGTTGAAAACCAAAGTTTTATTTCATGTGTACTGAATCAATTTGGGTTTTTTTGTCTTCGGTAAAATGTGACGACAATCGTTGTTTATCAGGCGCTACTTCTGGCAACATTAGAATTTGAAAGCACTGAGTTCGTGGTAAATAGATTACAGTTAGTAGTTTAGGAACATACATTTCCATGACTTATCGGTGTAACCACCAAATATGTAGCCATGAGCACGAATTTTAGTCACAGTGGGTCCAAGGTTATCACAACAGCGGTGAAATTTTTGTGAATTCCAACCGTTATAAGAAGCTCTGTAGCACCGTTTCCAGTAACTTTTCGACACACTCTGTAAACGGGAATGAAGCCAGATATTCAGCTGTGACGTTTTACTTGTGTCTCAGCCTATAACATTTGAGTCATCGAGGCCCCCTGGGAGAAGAAAGTTTGACGGAAATGTCAATAATGTTATAACTGTGTTACCGTTTGGCAGATAAGTGGCAACGACTAAAGAATGACTTATTAGTTTATATTTAAAGAAATATGTCTTTTCTCGTCATGAATTCACAATAACCTTCATTTAGTGTTCGGATATTTATTGACGTAATCTGTCCCGAGATGCAAACAGTTCTCCCCCGATCGGAGCTCTGGGAGAACTTTTGGATTCTGAAACCAAATAGAGGCCGTTCAGCACGTTATCCATCAAATATTTTCTAGCACTGAGTGGAACAAAACTTATACTATCGGCTTACCGTCGAGTTTCATTGCACTGAACGGCAAGGTTTGAAATCACCAGGGAATTACGACTGGATATGGTCACGTGACACGATCAAAACGCTACCGCCCAAGCTGAAAATCATTCCATGGTCGATGGAGGTCTAAAGCAAGAATTTCATTAGGCTATATAATAAGAGTAAGGTGTGTACTCGTACTAAACAACCCAGAAACTTGATCTTCTCCGGTCTAACTAGAAACAACTCGCAGTGGGGTCGAATGTTATTCCACAACAGTTGGCATATGCCCATTTGCACATCTTCTCGGTGATAGCTAGCGTGATAATAAAACCAGGTTTCCAGTACCACCACGTAGTGAAACGGGTTCATTTCCCGAAGGTCCCGGCGGAAACTTCAAGATGGGTCTTAAACGTTTTAAAAACTTTACAATAAAACGATTAACGTAAAAAAAAATAAATAAATAAAATGGACTAGTTAGGGTGCCTCGACCTGCTTCTCTATTCTTCTACTTTTGATTTTAAAAAAAGGCTTTGGGCCCGATGAGGTAGTGGGACTTTTGAGATACGGACCCCAGGGCTCGAAACCTAAACCAAGAGGCTAACATTCATCGCAATAAAATCAATAACGGAACCGCTACTGTAGTTATAACTTACGGTTTGCATAGCACGTTTTCCCATTGCCATAGTAGTGAGAGGTGTGGTCACACTCGCAAGTAAATGATTCTGGTGTGTTTGTACATTTTGCGTTGGCATCACAATCATGACTGTTGAGTGTACATTCATCGACGTCTAAATGATGGTAAAAAGAACGTATCTCGAGGTTAGCGCGAGTCAATTAAAATAATTATATCTTTTATAACTGTCTTTGGCTGCATGTCGAAAAAAAGAGGGCGATGAAAACGCGTTTGATAGACATAAGCCTCGCATAAAACGCTTGACCCTTTGGTCACTTGCATTGCAGTTCAAAAGTATGTAAATTTAAGCGAAATACTAATAACAATCTTTAATGTGAACATTCTCTTCTACTGGGTACTTAGCACTTTTCCCGCACTGTTTTTGCCTCATCAGCTTTCCTCCCCTTTGATCACTGCGCCAGCTAGCACACCCAAATGATAACGTAAGATTTTTAACAATACATTTGAAAAGTACTACTGATACAAATAAATCTATTTCCACAAATATTAATTCTACCTCTACAGGTAATTCCATTTCCAGAGTAACCGTTTGTGCAACTATAGGTATACGATCCCTCCGTGTTTTGGCACGTTGCATTGCTATCACACCCATTACTTAAAGAACATTCATCTATGTCTGCAACATTAGCAACACAAAATGTCAAGGACTCCAACATGCGCAAAGTGTTCCTTTAACGGGAAAAGCAACAGGCTGCCAACCCGTTCCGTCTTTTTAGAAACAGTACGACAATGAATTAATAAGGATTTTGTCCAGTTTAAATGGATTTATCATAAGGCATTTAATGAGTTGGTTAACTAGTCTGGCTGTCGATCCTTCCGTCCACCAGTCAGTTACTCAGCAGTTGGTCGTTTGGTATTTCGATCGATCTATAGATCACACAGTAAATTAATCATTCAGTTAGCCAGTCAGTGAATCAATCATCAATCCATCCTTTATCAAAACTTTAGACGACAAAACTTTTAACATCTTATATAGAGGGCTCTAAAATGTTACCATATATTGCTAACAAAAAAACTTGAAACACACATTTACACCAAGTTAAGTTTCTGAAAGTGAAAACCTAAATGAGGGTGAATCACTTGAGCAATACTTGCACAACTCCGACCATCACCGCTATATCCAATGGCACAATGGCATTTATACGACCCGTGTGTGTTCGTGCAGATGCCATTCTTGCTGCAGTCATGATTATTTCCTGTGCATTCATCAAGGTCTTGAGAAGAAAACGTGAAAAAAAAATGGCAAAAAAGAAACTTACCTACGAACAAGTTAAAAAACAACACTAGTGAAATCTGCATCGGGAGCGAGGATAAAAGGCAGGAAAGGATAGAGGAGGAAGGGAAGAGGGGAGGAAGGATAGAATAAAGAAAAGTGAAGAGGGATGGAGAAGGTTTTCGACTGTCGCTTTGTTAGTTTTCCATAACCTTTTTCAGTTTTGTTGTTTCTCGTAATAGTATTCTATGCTTTTTCTGAAACCAACAGGTATTCCAAACTTTAACTCGAACAGGGAAATATCTTAAATTGAGACAGTACTCCAGCAGTCACCACTTCTGAGTATTTGACTGATGTGGACCTAAAAAGTTAAATTCCCTTACCCTCTGTACATGTGAAGTTATGGCAGCTTTCGCAATTTACGTCATTCCATTTAAAACTATGTCTGACTCCTAGAGTATGAACGCAGTCCTCATTTAGTCTGAAATCGTTAGGTTGATGCGGAAGTGAAGTTCCTGGACTGGTTACCAGCCCAAACAAAAGCGCCTCTCTCTGTCTCTGTCATTCAGTCCGATCCAACATTTGTCTCCGTTAAGACGGTGCTGAACGTAAACATTCTCTTCTTGAGTTGTAACAGAAACCAGGTTGGTATTTTCCCTTCGGCAGGTCTTTTGAGCTTCAGTCCAGTTCTTGCATGACTGACTTGTGAAGTAGCAAACACCAGAGAGGTATGACCAGCCAGGCTTACACACATCTTTACCGAACAACGCACCATAGATAAAAAAAAAAAGCAGAAAAAGAAATACCCTCAATTTTTCTGTTCGTTGACAATGTGTAAATCAAAACTGTGTAAGAGATCTAGACAATCATTATGTTTTTCATGGGTACAGGCACTAACCCGCTAGAACAACATAAGATACGGTAACAGGATCATGCTGATCAGCAAACAACTCCTTGAGACAAATACGAAATTCTGCCTTCTTTATATTCTGAAAATTGAGTCAAAAAATGCTGTCGTGAGTATAAGTGCACAACAAGAAATAGCAACATAAAAATTAGGGCTGGAATGCTGCTTAAACAAGGGATATCTCTTATCTGCATCGTGCACATTAGAAAACAGTCCCTCGAAAATCAAAAAGTAAAGCATATCAACATGACGACACCTCTAACCATGTAGCAACAGACATGTATATTGGCTTCAAGTTGTTTCCCTCTGACTCGTGATTCGGTGTAACTAATATCGTAGGTTCTTTTTCATACGACTTTGAAAACTGCACGTCCTGCAAAAAAGGAGACCAAGAAGTTGCAGCCCAAACTTACAAGTAAGCTAAAAAAAAAAGAAACAAATAAACAAACAACAACAAAGACAGCCACAAACTACAAGCCATGTCAGCTGAAAACGTTTATGATAAGCTCCTGTATACTCCGGGCATTTACGATTGAGATGCTTGTTTGCTACCTACCTTGCAGAATGCACCATTGTAGTTTTTAGAAACTGAGCTGTTGTTGGGGAACTCGATTTTTTTTACTTTCGGTAAATAGCGGGCGATGAATTGCTTCGAAAGCCATCCAGCTCTTGAAAAAAAAGTTCAAATAAAGTTCAAATTGTTTATGTACCATTAAGCCAGAGGCATCATGGATTTTAGGTTGAAAGGTGCATAGTAGGGCATAGTTTGTTTCTTCAAAAACGAGATGTTTGAAAATTTCGGAACCTGAAAAAGGTACTCCAAAAGGAAGCTCGCGCAAAAGGAAATGCTGACTAAAACTGTTTTCCCTCCAAAGTGGCAACTCTTGAACTATTGTTATGCCTGACTAAATGATTTCGTTCCTTAAAAACTGAAAACAAAATTCCTAAAGAAAATAATACAAAGACAACAAAAATAAAAACAGCAAAAGCAATGGACTTATTAAAACAGAGATCACTATACTACGAATTTCAAAATGAAATGAAATAGCTTTCTGAGAATCAATCTGCTCGCTAGACAAAAGAGAAAAAAATTCATGTGAAAATGCAAAATACTTTTAGAATTAAGCTTAATCACTGTAAGTGAGTTTGACGGAGGTCAACACTTGAGTGGTTTAAATATGCTGAAATGCCGCATACCACAAAAATGTCTTCATGGAGACCATCGTAATTGTGAAGCTCACGAAGACAGATATAGAAAGAGGAACTGGCGGCATTTTCTATCCAAAGACTTGCTGCATTGTGCTTGTAGGCGGAATGCTGTAGCCAGAACGATAGGCTTTGCAGCAAATTTACCCTAATTGTGATTAAACAAATTGACACTTATCAGCTATTTATAAGAGAAAATGAAATGATCTGTTCATGGGAGTCGGTCATTTTCACCTGAAATGGTGAAAAACTATTTGCTAATTAAAAGTAATTTTTGTATTTAGATATCCGAGATCATAAAACTTGTCGAACTTAATCACTAGAAACAAAAAGGAAGCTCACATTAGGTAATGTAATTTTTTGGCATTTAGTTCCGGTCCACCATTCTGGAATCCGTGTTTTTCCCGCCACACCTCCATTTGGAGCTCCCTGGTAAGCCATCCAGTCAACAAATGCAAATTCTTTAGTACCACGGTCATTTCTTCCTGCAGCCGTCGCACAAACCTTTAATAAATTAATGATGAATTAGAAACAAATAAATTTTCTTTTTGCTTTCTTTGCAATTGTTCAATGGAATGAATGCAAAACTAATTAATTTTACTGGGACCGAACTTGTAAAAACTATGAAGTTTCAAGTGATAAATATACATCAGTGCAGCCAGCGAAGATTGTGCAGTAATAAGGTTGATAGTTTTTGTCAAATAGTTACTTAACAGCGCACCAAAGGAATCAGAACAGTGTGTATACAACTGTTTTCATGTTCACAGAAGTCTCAGTTTGATTAGAGAATTTGATTGCAAATCTGAGTAACATTAAATTAATAGATATTTGTCTGGTGATTAGAATATCACGCGCCTTAAAACTTTGGTAATTGACATTTTCCACCCAAGAGACTGTGGCTTCGTGCACAAAATTCGTTCTGGTGGAGTTCCAGTGATTTGAAGTGATATGAACGTGCACCTGCAATAGTATCGCAGAGGTCAGTAATTCGAATCCCGTACAGACCTGATTTTTTTCAGGTCTGATTTTCGCTATTGCTAAAATAGCGCTATCTACTGCGAGGATCGTGCATCATACGTATCTAATACCGCAGTTCAAAATATATAAACTTCATATATTTCATTGTACTGATTTATCACTTTCACGGGTTTATTACGAATCAACTTAACGGCCTGCTCCCAGTTGGCTTGTTAGCTCAATTGGTAAGAGCGCTGCACTAGTATCGCAGAGGTCAGTGGTTCGAATCCCGTACAGGCCTGATTTTTTTCAGGTCTGATTTTCGCTATTGCTTAAATAGCACTATCTACTGCGAGGATCGTGCATCACACGTGCACCTGCTTGTCCGGATAGAACGAAAATGGTGGAAATGTCACTGGCTTGCAAGCTGTGTCAGCCCAGGAAACATCTCGTTTCAGTTGAACTCGACCACGCCGAACAGGAAAACCTAAATCAGCAACGACAAAGCTAGCAATGTAACACGGTTTCGGTAAACATCGTTTAGCAGCTTTCAGTCTAGATCAATTTTATAAGTTTGTGATTGTACCATGCTGAAAACACCACTAAACTACCAACATATAACACAACGGAAGTCAACGGAGGTTATAACAAGCTTTCAAAAGCTCTCGAAAATATCCTTTAACTATTAATTGTAGTAACTCCCCATAATATCCTGATGACAACATCATAATGACTTATACCGTAAAAGTTAAAGAAACGCATCAAAGAACCTTCTTGAATCAATCTTCCTGTTCGATCTACAGCGGTGAAATTAGACTTTTTATGAAGCCCGTTGTGTGAAACCTCCTGACATATTGAATGGGATAAAAAAAGAAAGAAACAAATACATGTAAGTCAAGTTTAATTCTCACCGGTGCAACTTCCAGGATGATATAGGGTATGGTTACTCTTCAGCCTGCACCTTTCCAGTTCAAAGATGCACTTGTTTTTAAATGTTGTAGAGTTGGATGAACACACTGGCTCCTCGTATGAAGGGCAGTTTTCTTCGCACACGCAGCGGACGTCAAATGCGTCGAATGCCTTGCAGACAGCAAAGTATTTGCATGTAACATTGATGCACGGGTCAAGGTCTTTGGATAACATTAAATATAGTAATACAATGAGCTTTTTTTTTCATAATCATGATATGCATGAGAAGGAGAACTATCGAGACAGGAAAGATTGGGTTTATTACTAATGTTAATCCTTTAAAACCCTGAGACTTCAAAGTGAATCAGTTGTGACATCCCTTGATATGGAGCAATCCCTAATTCTCGAACGAGCCTTGCTATTTGCAACAATGGATGGGTGAAGCGCTTTCACAAGTTCTCTGCAATGCTTATCTCGTATGACAGCATAATCTACAGCTATTGGATCGTGATTCCTACTTATTCCTTGGCTGTCCTTGACACAAACCTTAAACGCCGATTAACTGACTTCCTGCGAAAGAATGAAAAAAAAAAAAAAAAAAAAAAGATCAGAGAGAGGTACAGAAAAGTAGTATTCACCAAATATTATGACTTTCGAAATGTGTTATCCCGACTGACTTCCGATTTACAACCATGTTTCAAAGAAAACATGTTACGGAACTTTTTGTCACTTATTTCACCCTCATTGCATTTTGTTAGCTCTCCACTGGCTGATTGATGTGCTCTGATATTTTGAGACCAAATAACAAAATAAAAATGGAACGATAATGCAAAAGAACAATAAAAATAGCAAAAGAAAGTAATTAAATGGTATACTAAACGCCAGAAAAAATAAGACAAGACAATCTTTATGTATTACATGTACCTCCATCCAAACGTTCATGGCGTTGTAACAACCATCTGAGTCGATCGAAGACGCACAGGTGGAGTTTTCGTGACCTCCGGATATCAAGACAACAGGCGGCTCGTAGAATGGATTTTCAAATTTCAACTCCTAATTTTTTTTTTACAAAAAAACAATTAAAGGTCTTAAAAAATGTTTAGCTCTTTGTGATGTGTAGAATAACTAACTTGGCGATAGGCACAAACACCTATTTATAACGGCGTCAGCATTATTTACAAGGTCCAGCTTCATTTCAATATAACTGATTCATTTTATCCAAGTAAATAAGACTACCTAGTTCTTTTCACAAAATTTCCCTCGTCAAAATCTTCAAAAACAATCTCAGTCAAAGCTTTAGTAAAAGAATGAGTAGGATACAACGTTTTTTACCTGGCAAAAAGCGTAGTTATTTTCCTTTAATGGAGCCCCTAATCCAGCAAAACTGATTTTGCCTCGCTCAGTGAAGTTCCAGTAAGAGCGAAGGATGTCATATGCAAACCAATGCTGACAAGAACAAAAGATAAATTAATAGAAAGGATAGGAGTTAGAATAAAATTCTCAAGTAGCGAAAGCAATATATGTTGCGCCAATAAATATAAACTAAGATGATGTAATCAGCAGCAAGAGAAGCGAAAACAGAATTTAACAGTAATAGGCTAATGAACACAATTTACGCGATGGCAGAGAATTTAAAACCTGCATTGAGAATTTGCTATCAACTTACCACTTTTAGGTCTGAATGGATACCATCAAATGCCATTAACTCCCTCATACAGATGTAAAACTCGTTTTTCCTGACATCTTCCAGCCACAGATTCATGGAATCATACGGTCTGTCTGTATGTTTATGCTGAACAGCAATAAAAATTTGAGGCTTGCTCTTAAAACCCTGTAAATGGATGAGAGGGAAATAAATCAGAGACTTAGAACCGGGCTCAAACTTTAACCTTCTTGTGTACACTGATCAGTAAAACGATGTAATAATATCATTATCGGTGACGGAGCTCGAGAGATTTTTTTAAGTACTTCAGTCCTGCTGGGTCTCTTGAAGTGTCCCTTAGATCAAATTTTACCACTCATTTCCTACATTTTTGCCCAGATTGAGACTCTCTCACCCTGCAAAATTCCAAACTGTTACAAGAGATAGACGTGGTTGTTTGGATCATTAAATTCGAGGTCTCGCGACCGCTATTATTTGACCATGCTCCGGAAGTTCATCTGAAACTGAGTTCGATTCGAAAGAAGGCGACGTCAAGGACTTAACGCAAAAAACTCACATGGTGAATTATCATTTGTAATAGCAAGGCTCTCTACTCTATTCACGATAGCTTTTCGAGTTTTATCACCAGCATAGAACCAAAGATTACAGCGGGTGAAATGGTTTCGATTTGTGAAAACCCGCTTCGCTTAGCGAAGATTTCTTCCCTTTCTACTGTCCTCAGCGCGATCTCATTGATATGCAAGTGCACGTGCTTTGCTCGTTTACTCTTTAAATATATATATTCCAACTGGAACAACGATCTCTCAAACTGATTTCTATTTTGTTTGCCAAAATTTAAGGTTAAGCCTCACGTAGCTAGGTTAACCTATCGCTGAAAAATTACATCATCGATTCGATTTTGACATGTGCGTTGCTTTAGAAGGTAATCTGATTAGACGAAATCGCTTTATTTTGGTTGAAAGTATCTTTTTGCAACTCTCAGGTTCAACCGATAATACATTTAGACATCTTGATGTACTACTTACATTGCTTCGGTTACCAGTGATCGATACTCGTTTGCACTGTGTCCTTGTAGTCCATTCATCGAAGTCCACGATGCCAGACTTGATTCCTTGATGAGACCCTTGGAAGGCGAGCCAGTTAATGACAGACTTTCCTCCCGAACCACTTCCTGCCTCGCGAACGCAAACCTTAAATCCTGACGTGGAGACCGACTTTACCCACAGTGCTGCTGGGTCGTGGAATTTGATATGTTTGTTGCCATGGCTAAGAGTGAACGCTGGAACTGCGTTTTGAAAGAAACGGACTGGCAACCATGACTATTTTGGGAGGTGTCGGTTATGTTGACTTTTCCAGCTTGAAAGGTGGTCGTTAAAAAAGAAGATTTCAAATAGAACAGCTGGTATTATGATTTTAGGACTATGAAGAAAAAATTGCAGGAGCTTCAAAGTACAGTTTGCTGGCTCTCGAACGTAGATTTTGATCTCAGCTACAGTCATTAAAGTAAGTATTGTATAAATTGCAATGTTTGCCCACAAAATCCCACATCGCTGGCCTTGGGCTATTACTAACCTGTGTAAAAAATAAAACAGCCAATCACATTTACGCACCTAAAGATCAGGACCAGAGGGCGACTATGAACCCTCAATATAAAACATGAAATACGAAATCAACGGATAGACAGAGTCGATTTTTAAAGACGATCAACTACATGTCTATCTAGCTTAACAAGATCAGCTTTATTCTTCTACAAAAGTTCGCTTCCGGAGATTGGTGACTTCTTCCTTAGGAAGCAAACCTGGTCAAAGCTTGATGATTAATGTGTGTGTGGATGAATCAAATAAAAATCATCTTCTGCTCCGATCTGATCACCTGAGGTGTGGATCGAGTCAGGAAACGCATTTTTCTGCCATATTTTTTGGCTTGTAAAAGTAAACAGATGTGGGATGAGCAACTATAGTCCTTCGAATATATCAAATAAGCTGAATATAAAAAAAAATAAATAAATAATTTGTTTGAGCACTCTGGCATGGCTTAGACGATACCACAAAGGTTGGATCGTTTGGGGTGACCATATTGGTTCTCCTCCATCCTAGCATTAGCACTGCACTGATGAGGCTTACCTGACGCGGGTTAGGGTCTCATAGCATGTAGTTCTCTGCATTATGGGACTCGTTACCCAGTCCTTGCACACCCCGACTGTTCAGGTGCCCCGTTAGGCGGGGAGCGCTTCCGGGGGGCCAGGTTCGATTCCTGGGCGATTTTGGCGTACTGGTGTACCCTCCTTCAGGCGTTACTCGGCGGAACCATTGCACTCCGGTTCCGTTAAGTATATATGTCGTCCGGCCGTTGCAGCACTGACCATTGCACTAATGGGTCCGTGGCCGGGGGCGCCTGAAAAACAAAAAAAAAAACTGCACTGATGAGGCCCAGAAGGCCGAAACAGTACTGTCTGCAGTTAGATATAGCTCTTTGGCCTCTTTGGCATACAAAGCTTTGCTTTCATGTCCAAATTGAGCACTCTAACTAGGATGAGTCATTGCTCTGCAATTGCGCATGCTCGCTAGTGTACTCTAGTTTGAGCACTCTGGCATGGCTTAGACGATACCACAAAGGTTGGATCGTTTGGGGTGACCATATTGGTTCTCCTCCATCCTAGCATTAGCACTGCACTGATGAGGCCCAGAAGGCCGAAACAGTACTGTCTGCAGTTATATATATATATATATATATAACTGCAGATATATATATTGACACTCACCACTTGACAAACACAACTGGAGGAGAAACACAAGGAGAGCGAAGGGCCCTAATGTCTTCTTTGCTTCCATTCTGCGGCAGTACAAGTTCTAGCTTTTCTGAGGGTTTCGCCATCCCAAGCTTTCTAAGGGAATGCCAGAAGAAGCCTCTGCAGCTCTTCTAAATGATACCATCAGAATGGGTAAGGAGACACATGATAACTTTTGCTGGAACGGGGTCAGGGGCATTGAGTAGCTCACGCGATTTAGTTTTCACAACTTCTATGCACGAGGAGTCTACTACAACTGAGTTATACCTTGAATAGTGAAACTCGTCCAGGTCCTCCTTAAGTCCCCTCCCTAACAATTGTCTCTTCCTTCAGAACTGGTTGAGTTAGGGTCCAACTTCTTTCGGTAGAAGTATGTTTTTTCCCTTTTTTAATAGATCGTCTTGTTACAGTGCCTCTTGCCAACTGTTACCGAGTGTTGCTCAAAAGAGGTCAAAGAGGGTGTTTATTATCTGCAATTTCTTGCAACTACACTATTAGAAACAGGAAGATGTTAGAATATTTAAGGACTATTGAAACACCGTTGCTTAAACGAGGTTAAAGGGTACGTTACCGAAATGAGATGTATCAACTTAAAATTTTATGGCTTTTCGCTGTTGAGTAATGGTTGAACTATCATGAACAAAAAATTAATTCATTTTGGTCAACGTAACCTCCCAGTTAGCTCAATGGAAAGAGCGCTGGACTGTTGTGCGGAAGGTCGAGGGTTCGAGCCTCGGCCAGATCAACAATAAAGGTCTTAAAATAATTGAGAAGAATATGCTACCTCCACTATAACATCAAGAAAGGGTTGGATATTCTAGTCTTCTTGGATAGGGACGAATAAACAGAGGTCATGTCTCCTGCAGGGTTAGGGGTGGGAGACGTTAATTTCCCACGCACGAGATTACTGTGTGATGGATGTCCTAAATCACCGTGCACAAAATACGGGAAGGTCGGAAACTTCTTTTGACACATGCTCGCCAAAATCGTTCGAAAACAACACTTAAACACTTTCCCTCGAATAAAAACTTGGCAGCACGAAAGCCAAATAGCTGCCCGTCTAGTTCACCGAAAAAAATCCCACAAAAGATGGTTTGTCGAGCAACCAATCCAGCGAGAATTTCAAATTAACGGCCGTTCTGAATTCTTCTAATGCGTGGAAGGAACATCTTGTGCAGCTGAGAAACCGTTAATGCGCGGTCAACCTGGACCCTGGTCAAATATCCTCTTACCCGGGGTACCTAAGTATGTGTAAAGGGTTGGTGTTAGAAGACTATGGGGAGGACCCGTTGAGAGAGATTTGACTAGGGTCCAGGTTGACCGCTCATTAACGGTCTCTCAGCTACACAAGATGTTCGGCTGATCCCCGGTGTAATAGCCACAGCTGACGTCATGAGTCGCGCACTATCAAACTTCAAATAAATATAACTTTGAGTCACGGTAATTGTGTAGATCTCGATAGTTCTCTGGTTCTTGTAGTTCTCGTGGTTCTCTTGGTTCTTGTGATTCTCGTGGTTCTCTTGGTTCTCTTGGTTCTCATGGTTCTCGTGGTTTTCGTGGTTCTCTTGGTTCTCGTGGTCCTTTTGGTTCTCTTGGTTCTTACATTGGGAGCTATCAAAGCAGCTACCATTGAGACCAGCCGTCTACAGTTTTAAATTGAAAGATCATCAGTTACTCGACACCTTTTCGCGATTATTATAAATACCTTCAATATGTACCTTTGAATATAAACCTTGTTTAGAAGAATCCATCGGTACAAGGTTTACATTCAAAGGAATATATTCAAGGTATATAGAATAAACGCGAAAAGGCGTCGAGTAACTGACGATCTCTCAATTTGACTGTAGACAGCTGGTCTTAATGGTAGCTGCTTTGATAGCTCTCTATGTGTGGTTAATAGTTATTTAAGGTAGAGTATTAATTTGTAATAGTTCGGAGCTTTTTATAATTGAACTATTAAACTAATTGGAAACATTGCATTTGATTAATCTTCTGCAATGGTTCCGGTTGGAAAAGCGTGGCGGCCTAATGGTCATGGCGCTATGGCGCCCTAGACATCTTACAGGTGTGTAAATTGGTGGAGGCGAATTTAAAACGGGGAGTAAGTATGTAATGGACTAGCATCCCATCCAGGGGGAAGGGAGAGTACAAATATTTCGTTGCTTAGGCTGTATGGGCTACTGGCCTGACACAGACTTTTTTAAATTCTAATACGTGCATTTCCATGAACAGTGCCGGTGTTTTTTTTTTGTGGATCCTCTGAGAAAAATTTCGTATTAAATAATTTAATTAAGTTGTGAATTCAACATTAATTTTTAATCATCAATATTCTTATTTATCTATTAATTTACTTTTATCTTTTAAAAATTTATTATTTTTCGGTCATTCCGGGAATTCCGGGTATTCCGAGTATTCCGGTTTCGGTTCTGAATTCCGGCATTCTATAATTTCCAAACTACCTCTCTGAAGTTTGGTGGCTCTTGCGAAAATTTTGGTGGGTCAAAAAAATTGTCCGCACTGAAAATGGTCTCGCGTTGACAGGTTTTTTTGCAAAACAAACAAAATTTCGCGTAGTATTTTTATTTTTGTAACAAAGTGCTTTCATTCGATGACGTAATTTTACGACTTCTTCAGTGGTTCAAATTCCTTGTCACACAATTTGAAATTTCCTCGATTCTCTCTTCCCACCTTCTTTGCTTTTTCTGTGTTATCGTTGATTATGTCAATTCTTTCGTTGTTTGTCTTCGCCATGGTCGTTTTTCAAGATCTTCGACCATTTGCTCCCTTTGTTAACTGAAATATCGATCTTCAACGTTTGCCAGAAGGAAAACATCTTCGGCTTTGTGGAAGTTTATTCCTTACTCGCACGGTGATCGTAGGAAATGAACATCAGAACATAAAACGTTTCGAATGAAGCAAAGCAGAATTGTTCTTCTTAAGTAAGTTAAACGCTGAGGATCTTTTTTCCGAAGCTAAGAGGAAAAAGCTCGTGACTGATCGGATTATCGGCATGACAATATAGTTACACTGGGGATCTTAATTAATCTGTACACTGGTACGCTCCAGTGAATGAATGACCAGTGAATGACCAGTGAGTGTGTGTTTCGGACAAACTGAAGTTGTTCATCCATGATATCAATCAAATTATCGGTATTTTAGTGAATACTTCAGCCCACTTCGATCCTCGTTCAAGGGAAATCACTTGATGCTGAACAAACATACTTCTATCTCATCGCATTGGCGTTGACCGGAATCGAATGCCGATCGGAGATAAGCTATAAAATGCCTTGACTGGAGCCGATAATTTTTACACTTTGTTTCTGGCGCTTAGCTTTTTTGGACAAAAGCCACTTACTTTTAGAAACTAACATGTCTGACTAAGAGGGTCACTTCCTTTCAAAAGCGCAGAATGCTAAAACGAGGTTAAAGAGCACGATTATGGCTTTTAGCGTGTTGAAAATATGCCATTAGAAACAGGATAAGTGAAAAACATGTAGACTGGTGACGCGACAATGCCGAAGGGAGGTTAAACGGGAGGCAGAATGGACCGTAATGAAAACTTTTGCTTGAAAAGAAATTTGATCAGTACTCCATGATGGTGAAACTAAGTCGAAAGCAGAAAGTAAAAGTCCATTTGGGAACTATGAAAACTAGTCACTGGCCTGACAAACAGCAATTAAAAATTAAGAATTGACGATAAAATGTAAATTCACCAGAACTACATGTCTAACATAATGAAAGGCCACGTAACCCCGCCTTAAGCCTCACGATACCCTTCAGCAGCACGAATTGTTATTGAAGTCTCTAATGCCGGGAGAAACAAAGATTTGAATGCTTAGCAGACTATCAAAAATTAACTGGGGCATCGGTTAGGACTTTTTTCTTCAAAATTTTGAAGCGGTGATCTATTCATCCTGTTTCAGCTTCCCAGTATCGCATCTTCACAACTGGATTGGCTATAATGGGTTGCATTTTCAATAAAGTTACTTAAATATATTTTTCGGGATTTTTGTGGTAAGAAAATTCTGGTGAGTAGGAATGAAAAGACTCGTGGTTAAACATTTATCACCGTTTCACTAAAACGGATTAGTATGGGGTCCATAATTCCAGCCCTAGCACATTACTCTTTAGCTACTCTTGAATTCAAATGACCGTGAACAAAACAAAACAAACAGGTCGAAAGAATAGCCTCCAAAAGCTGAAACGAGGCCAAAAACAGAAAGTAAGTATTATTGTGTTGTGAAAAACGAAAAGATATGTCACATTTAGGAGTTAAGGCGAAAAGGTAAAACGAGGTTGGCAAGGAATCATGTTCGTTATTTAATTAGAGCTCTGCGGTGGCACGTAAGTAAAGTTCACCATTTCTCTTTTGTTTCGTGAATACTATGACCGAGTGCTGCAGTAATTTGTTCAGTCCATGTGACCAGGGAAACATTTAATTACCTGTTAACTTAATTGTAAAAGAAATTTACGTAGGCCTCAATGACGAGAAAAGGGTCACAGTTAATTCTTCGGGCTATGAATGTGCCATGAAATAACGGCACTCTAATTTCCTTTTTTTGGGGAGAAATACGTTTCATAAAATTTGCACTCCATTCAAGATTATTTTAGGACAAAATGCTGTTGCTTATGTTGTATTTTGATTATTCTCTTAATCAAAAGTGTGTTTTATTCCTAACACGCTTATTTGTCTTTCATACGTGTCTTTTCCTTTGAAGATGAACCGAGGGTAGAATTCCCCGCCAATTAGGTGAATGTCAGCTATACGATGTATAGCTTTTGTTTGGTAAAGTGTTTTAATCAACTCGTCGAAAACATCTTGCTTCATAACCAGATACTACCGTAAATCTTTATTTTCGTATGAGCTTGTAATATCTTTCAAATAAATCTTCATTGAAAGAGTAAATACAAAAGTAAAATGATTCGGAGCTCGTCACCTAAATTTACCAGGTAACATCGATCAATTACTTCTTAGGAAAAATTAAGATGCTTCTATTTGAAAAGCGCTATATAGCTAAGGAAGACACACCATACTTTTTCTACACACGGGGGTGAATACGAATTTGTCCCCTGCTAACAATGTCACCTTATTAGTTACCGATTGCTCCACTAACTGGTCAATTCGCGGTAAACTTCAATCTCATCGGCACAGAAATTATTTCTTCCTGTCCACACATAATTGTTGCAGTTTGGAACGAGGTACGAGCGGCAAGTGAAACCAGAATTATAGTTTCTATTTGCATAGTTTGCAACATAAATATCATGTCCCGAACCGAAGGTCGGACCATAATAGTAATTGCTATATGTAGCGTAATAACTATTGGTAATGTCCCTTTTAAAATATCCAGATCCGTGATAGTTTTTAAGAGAAAATATGAAGGCTTTTGATGAAGAAATGTAACGTCCGTAATAACCAGAATAGTACCTGTAGTACCCTGAAAAAAAAGAACATAAGGTAGATAAGAAGGACAAATATACGAACATATTTTCGCGCCAAACGGAGGCAACTGTGTTTATCATTCTAGATCTCTTCTAATATTTTTCAACGCGCGGGAAAAATGTCTACGATCAGCTTATCGTTTACCGCGTGGGATGTTTAGAACAGTAAATGCATATTCCTTCTTCTACTGCGAGGATCGTGCATCATACGTATTCCTTCTTCTGTCGCAAACACACAACGTTTATTTTAAGCGCAGATTTTTCCTTATTAGACGTAAGGTTTAAAAATTGGAGAAAATCCATGACTTGCGTATATCCTCGAATATCCCCCTGTTTTAGTGGGTGAATATACGGTCACGTGATGCGTTTTGACCAATAGCGTGCGAGCAAAAAGATTTGTTGCATTGTGATTGAAAATATTTAAACTGATATTTTAAGCTTGCACACACAGAAAAGAAGGAGACTTAAACGTGACTTAGCTGTACATAAGCTCTGCCATGCTTTGGGAAGTCGCATCCACGGTTATATAATAATCATAATAGTTTAATAATAGTTTAATATTTGTAGTGCGCAAATTCCATTTATATATGATCAAATGCGCATATAAAGCGTGGGCCCCATGAGCTTTTCGACGGAACAATTGACTCTTAACGAGAGTAATATGCATGAAAAATCAAAATTACTCAATTCTGTTGGCTGAACATTGCAGTTCTTATGTAATACTCTAGTGCATATATATCTGTAACACTCTGGCAAATAAATATTTAACACAAGGTGGACTCTTTACAAGTTCAACGACTTGAATGATATTCTTGTAAAGGTTTGAATTTGACAAAAGTGGACACCTGTTTCAGCTACTAATAAACTGAATGAACAAAATTTAACTTGCTTTGATTTTTCTGTCTTCTTCATTTTATTCCCTTTCTTATAGGGATTATTAATCAATAGGTATATGAATCAGCACTTGTAAATTTTTCAGGCTACAATTGTATTCGCCTTACGGCCTCGTGCAATTTTTTTTGTCCTCAAAATTTACATCCGTCTATTTAGACAAGAATTGCACTCAAAGTCATGTGGATTACTTATACTAATACTACATTGCATTATTCGTGACTGACAGCGTAAACCGAGTTTAACTATGATTTTAAACGCACGTTTATACCACAAACTAAGCATTTTCAACTTTTTGTCATTTTCAATTTTGTTTTCACTTTTTTTTTTACCAAATACGGTGGCTATCAATGAACTTACGTCTCCAGGACTGATCAGTGTAACCGCCAAATATGTAACCATGAGCACGAATGATCGTCACTGTGGGTCCACGGTTATCACAGTAGCTGTGAAATGTTGACCCACTCCATCCATGTCTTGAGGCTCTATAGCACAGACTCCAGTAACTGTTAGACTGACTTTGCAAGCGCGAATGTAGCCAAGAATGTAATTGTGACATTTTTTTGGTGTCTCCGCCTATAATTCTTGAGTCAGCGAGTCCTCCTGATAGATAAAAAGGCAAACAAACGTGAGGTAGAACTCTTCCCGTAGACGTCACGACCAAAGAAGAAATCGAGGCTTGCTTTGTATGTATGCTTCATCTCCCGATGTTGGTGAGAAAAAGGGAAAAACTCAGTGGACGAGCCGGTAAAAAATCAAGTGAAATGAAATAAATCATCAAGTTACCTTAGCCAATGTTGGCTCGCCCACATTTTTGCTCGTCCTCAGTTGAGCGAGAACCTGGTACGCACTAGGTTACGATCACCATTTTTTTTTTTTTCACGAAAAGATACTGATTAAACTATCTGATGTTTAAGGACTTACTGAAAGGATGACACGTTATTCCGTTTCCATAATAATGAGCCGCATGGTCACACTGGCACGTAAATGATCCTGGAGTGTTGGTGCATTTTGCGTTGGAATCACAGTTATGACTGTTGAGTGTACATTCATCGACATCTACATCAGCAGAAAACATTTGCTATTAGAAGTTCGTACGGGTCAATCTGTAGTCTTAACAGCCGTTTTTGGGAAGTCACCAGGTAGGCCTCACAGATCGTATGGTCTACTCACATACCACCCATACCATACTACATGCTTGAGTTAAGGGATTTTCGCCAAGATATCAAAAACATAAACAAAGCCGCAACAAAGGAGGCTTTGAACTACATAAGAAATCATGGAACTCATAAAATGCTCTTCACCTTCTCCAACCTGACATCAGTATGCATATTCGACATACTGTTCTTAACAAATTTCATAAGATGCTGACACGACGAATTTGTTCAAATTTAAGAGCTTGGTGATAATTCCCTTCATTTTCATCTATCAAGGTGTGGTTTCAAGGGGGGGGATATTGTAAGGAGAGGCTATGTTCTAGTCTGTCTTCTGGGTAGAGGGATTAGGAGTAACGTTGAGGGTCATTAAAGAACATGGAAAATAATGAAAATCAAAACCAACTTCTCGAGGTTTCCTCTACTGATTTGGCGGTGAAGATGTCAATTGTTTCGGTGGGAAAGTGACAAGAATGGAATTTATCTACTTGAAGAGTAGATGGATTTTGTTTTTTTTTTTTAGATTGAAATTAAGAGAAACTGCCAGATAAGATTTTTAACATCAGTGCACAATGTACCTCTGCAGTTGATTCCATCTCCAGTGTAACCATTAACACAAGTACATGTATACGATCCAACTGTGTTCTGACACGTGGCGTTTCTATGACACCCATGACCTGAAGAACATTCATCTATATCTGTAACAAGAATGAAAACACAATTAACATATGGTCTAAGAATGCGCAGAGCTTGTTGAATCAGATCTTTCTATTGTAAACATGATATGACAAATGATCACGACGGTCAAGAGTCTTACAATCAGAATCGTTAACTAATATAAATCAATCATTCACTATACAGCAATGACTTCTTAAAATTTTTTCTTCTCTTTTTCAATAGATAAGTTTGAAATAATGAAATATGCTCGGTGGCAATGGATGTAAAACACAACACCATCAGTATAGCCTAGACGCTGTGCTAAACTGTGTTTCTGAATGTGAACTCATAGAGGTGAATTTCGTATTCATTACCTGCACAATTTCGACCATCACCGCTATACCCACTGACACAGTGGCAGATGTATGATCCTTGTGTATTTGTACAAATCCCATTCTCGCTACAGTCATGATTATTTCCTTTGCATTCATCAAGGTCTTACAATAAAATGAAAAACAATCAAATAAGGAAACAACCACAGCAAAGACAGAGACAACGATAAACAAGAAATGAATTAGCAAACAATCCAACAATCATAATCCGCTTAAATTGACAAGTCATAGCCGGACTGAGAAAGAGTAGGAGGAACGAGGGGGAAATGGGAAGGGGCAAGGTTATTGACTCTAAACTCCAGTCATTCCAGATGCACTAAGTACGTGTAATTCTTTTCAGGTAGCAACCTTTTATGATTATAAGGGTTTGGCTTTTCAAATCAAAAACTAAAAGCTGTAGTTACCATCAGAACATGTGTAATTATGGCAGCTCCTGCATTTTACGTCATTCCATGTAAATTTATGTCTAACTCCCAAGGTGTGCACGCAGTCTTCGTTCAATTTGAAATCGTTAGGTTGATGTGGAGCCCAGTAGGTGAAGTTGCTTGATTGGTTACCAGCCCAAACAAATGTGCCCTCGGTCTCTCTGTCATTGAATCCAATCCATCCCTTGTCTCCATTCAGACGGTGCTGTATATATACATTTTCCTCTTGATTTTTTACGGTGATGAGGCTGGAGTTGTATATCTGGCAGGTTTTCTGGGCCTCAGTCCAGTTTTTGCACGACTGACTTGTGGAGTAGCAAAAGCCGGAAAAGTAAGACCAGCCTGGTTTGCACACGTCTATGCCAAAAGAACATCAGAAATATAATATATTCCTTTCAACAGTCTGCTAATAATTATGTTAAATGGAAAACTTTGAAAAGGCAATCATAAATGATAACTTTGTTCATTCGAAGTTTCACTTACCCGCTAGAACTACGTAAGACACGGTAACAGGGTCATGCTGGTCAGCGAACAACTCCTTGAGACAAATACGGAATTCTGTTGTGTTGATGTGCTGCAAAGAAGAAGTTAATCAATAAGAAGGAAATTCCTAGGCTGGCGCGAGTATTAAAATTTCCAGAACAAAAGCTATGCATAAGACGTCACAGTCACGGTTGAGCTGACTAAATGGATCTCCTGAATGCATTAGATGCATTAGTAAATAACTAATTGGAAATAAGAAAACATTGAAGAGTACCTCTATCCATACAGTAACAGATAAGTACTTTGACTCAAGATTATTTCCTCCTGAATTGTGATTCGCAGTGATTATTATCGTAGGCTCCTTGTCATAGGACTTTGCTAACTGCATGTCCTGTAAGGAAAAGTAGACATAGGTATCAAATCCGGCGTAGCCAGGAATTCAAACAAGAATAATATCAGCAAATGCGATTGTTAACAAAAAGACTGATCAGCCATAAAGGCTGCATTGAAATCGTTTATTCTATTTCGCTGATTTGATGAGTTAGGTGGAAAAATTGTTCATGATTCATAACGATTTAAAATGTAAGGATAAAAAAATAAGAGAAAATTGATTGAATAATCAGACTAACTAAGAAACGATCAAAGTAGAAGCTGAGATATGTACAACACTCCTCAGTTCTCGTCGAAACATTTATAAGGTTTATTTCATTTGTATTCAACGCAGATACTTATGTGCAGCCTACCTTGCAGAACGCACCATTGTGGTTTGCAGAAACAGGGCTGTTGTTAGGAAAGTAGATTTTTCTACTTTCAGCGAAAAGCGGACGGTGAATTTCTTCAAAAGCCATCCAGTTCTCGAAAGATAAATTTAAAAAAATCGATATAAATAAAGTTTGTCTACCATAAACCATGAAAAATGGACAATTTCTGTCGGAATGTACAATGCAAACAAACACTTCGTTTTTCTCAATTAACGAAAGGTATCCCAAAATTTTTGGCCAAAAAAATCCGACCAAGATCGTCCTTAATTGAAAAATTGAACAGATGTTCCTTTTTGGAATGTCGTATGTCTTTCTTGATTTTGGATAAGGATATTCTGTTGTAGCAATAGTTATATTGATTACTTTTCTTGTGTGAATGTGTAACTACCATATCAAGTAAATTAATTCCGCCGAGAAATGAGGAAAAACAAATAAAAAACAACGAACAAAAAATGATATATCAAACAAACAAAACAAAGCAGAACAAACCAGACAAAAACTAACAAACAAACACCTAAATGCGAAAAAAAAAAGCACATATGTAGTTAAGCTAGAAGACTTGGAACTTCTGGAGACAAACACTACTCGAGCTGTCCACTCACAATGAGTTGGTACATACCACGAGGATGTCCTCATGAAGACCATCGTAATTTTGTAACTCTCGGAGGCAAATGTAAAAGGTAGAACTGGTGGGATTTTCTATCCACAGACTGGCGGCGTCATGCTTGTAAGCTGACGTTACGTGATCTGCTGTCGCCAGAATAGTTGGTGTAGTAGAAAATTTATCCTTTAATTGTAGAGAATTCGTAGTTGTTAGTCAGTTGGCGATGAGGGAGAAGGAAACCATTTAAAACTACATCCCATGTTGCTAAAATTTTGTTTGAGGAGGTGCAACTGCCTTCATAATCTTTGTTGAAAAGAGAAAAACTCATCAGCAAACCTTCCATCCAAAATTGTAGAGAAGAACACAGAGGGCAGCCTCGTGATCTATTCATAATTTCAGTGAACATAGGGGAACACTCACCCTTGGCAGACTAATTCTTATGCATTTCGTTCCTGTCCACCATTCTGGAATACGTGTATTTCCTGTCACACCTCCATTTGGAGCACCTTGGTAAGCCATCCAGTCGACAGTCGCAAATTCTTTTGTGCCACGGTCATTTCTTCCCGCAGCTGTCGCACAAACCTTCAAGACAAAAATAAATCCTAGTGAGCATAGGGTCCTTTAAAAAAGCGTCTTTTGTCACGATGAAATTAACTTTGCTTTCAAACCGAGGGTAATCTAACTTCAAGTCAAGTAAATGCTAGGTAACGACTTTTTCCCGTAATGTACAAGAAACTGAAAAAAGGACTCAGAAAGGAATACTTTTAAGACTAAAATATTATGCATTAAGGAAACTTTGTTGGATTTAGAGCATTGTTTGTTGATATACAGCAGTACGAGTATAAAGCTAAAATGACCGTTCCCATTAAACAGTTAGTTGTTTCTTTCCTGGCTACCACACAAATCTCGAATCAAATCTAGGTAACATATTGCATAATTTCTTTAAAGTCATTAAAGAATAACCAACCCTGAAATTCTGGTAATTGACATTTTCCACCCACGAGACGGTGGCTTCGTGTACGAAGTTCCTCCTGGTGGAATTCCAGTGATTGGTAGTGATCTGCACATGCACTGCCTTGTCAGGATAGAACGAGAATGGCGGGAAGGTTACCAACTCGCAAGCTGTTTCAGCCCAGGAAACATCTCTCTTCAGCTCAACTCGTCCTCTCTGAACCGGAAAACCTAAAGCAAGATTGAAACAGTTTCTGCTTTCAGCCTTGTGCTGTGAAGGGTGTTCATTTTCTTTTAATAAAGTTTGCTTTGTTACGCTATTAGTATCTGATGGTACCATTTCTAAAACAGGAAACTGCATACACTTTCATCTTGTCAGTGCTAACGATATAACCCTGTAATATATCTTCATTTGTCTCGAAAATCACCTGCAGTCATAATTGGTAGCACAAGCGCGTAACCTATCCTTATGACTTGAGCCTGAGTTAAACCGCTAAACTTAGACAAATGTTTTCCATAGATATTTCAGGTGCCAGTTAATCTATATCGTTACAGTGGCGTATCCTCGTGTTTCAGTCTTTTCATGGATTAAGCAGTGGTATTCATGATTTGCTAATGAGCTTCATTGTGTGCCTTTGCGCAACATGAAACGCTCTTGTTTCTCTAGACACGCAAACGTGCAATAATAGCTGACAGAAAATATCTCCACTTCTTACCCGTGCAACTTCCAGGATGATACAGAGTGTGGTTACTTTTTAGTCTGCATACTTCCAGCTCAAACATGCACTTGTTTTTGAACGTAGTCGAGTTAGATGAACACACTTGTTCCTCATATGAAGGGCAGTTTTCTTCGCACACACAACGGGCGTCAAATGTGTCGAATGCCTTGCAGACAGCATAGTAATCGCACGTAACGTTGATGCACGGATCAAGGTCTTTGGAATAGTATTAAATATAACCAGCAAATGAGCAGTGCTTATAGTGTCTCGAGGTAAGGGTGGGGTCTACATGAGAAAGCGTCGCTTCTGACTGGCTAAATTTTTCTCGCTTTCCGTAACATTGAGCGACTAAGTTTATTGTATAAGTTCCCTCAACAAGTTGTGATAACTTTTTCTTAAATTGCGCTATCAATACTGCATCTTAAAGAAATACACTTAATTCTTCTTGAAGTCGAAAAGAAAAAAAAAACTCACAACAAACAACAAGCAAACAAATTCGAAGACCTCTTTCTGTTTTAATTGACTTGACGTCAGCATATCAAGATTCACTTATTTTCTGCAAGGTCTTAAAAGAATCTGTAAATACGGTAAAGAGAGCACCTCTTAACAAAGATTGATTTCAATTATATATACAGATAGATACAAAACAAACTTAGGGAGGAAAAAAAGCGAAAATCAAGGGTGTTTTCAGAGCTGTAGCGTTGCTAAGGTATTCTCACATGTCTGAAAATAAAACGAACAAAACTTGCTGAGAAAAAATTCAAAGCCAAGAATTGGTGTTTAAAACTACGGAAACAAACGTTAGCCACTTTTCAACTCCTGTTGGGTAAGTGGCGTATTAGTTAAGGTGGTTTAACGAAAGTAGTTCATGCCAGCTGATGATTTGGAATCAGTAGTAGTTTCAGACATGCCTTACTAGTGGTAGAGAGACATCTAAACTATCTGTCTATTGCCCACCTCCAATGATTGCATAATGTACAGTTACTGGGTCATGAGTCTTGCTCAGTCCCTGGCTGTCCTTAACACAAACCTTAAACGCGGACCGACTAACTTCCTGCAAAAACAAATCGGAACACATTTGGTCAAGGAACAAAACAGGTCATTACTTTAAATTTAAAGTAATGTCAGCCCCACCCCAACCACAGGGGGCCCATACAATCTGTTTGATTAGCCGACCGTTGTTTTATAGTGAATGTACCAGATTTACCGTTTGCCTCACCTAGAGTGATATATTGCTGACTATGTACATAAATCATTGATAAATAAACGTTGAATTACTTTACCGGTGGTGCATAGTCGTTCTTTTGCCTCAAAAATGTTTTGTTTTGAGCGATTTTGAATAAGTCTGATTTCGTCGTTAATGTAATACATTAAAGAAAGACAATGGTGGAAGCCTTGTTTGAAAGGGTTCAAGCGCCCGAGCGATTTTGACCCCGAAAATCGCATCGCTCCGCTTTCAAACTTCGCAGCATTAAGGTCAAAAGATGCACAATTCTCGTCGTACCTTCCAATCGAAAATCCATGTAAACGGACCGGAGCTAGCCCTCGAAGAAAATCAAAATCCCACAGTATTTTAGCGTCTGGGATGCGTAGCAAGATTCTCATGTGCCAGCCAGGAACCGTTACGTTGATTGCCCTTTCCTGATTGGACGACGTTAAACGATGACCTATTCAAAATATCTAACGAGGGTGGGGAACCATTGGCGTTTAGTGACCCTTCAACTGTTTACCCACCAGACTCGGGTCGTCTGTCTTAACGCTCACCGGAAGCAACTTACATTTTCGCCCATTGTTGGCGTCCGCCAATGTATGAACAGGGAAACAGATTATTTAGTATTCAAATATTCATAATGATAATAATAATGGTCTTTATTAAAAGCAATAATGCATCAACTGTGTCATTATTTACAAAGAATGAAATATAAAACCGATTAAGATAGAAAATACAACTAACTATTAATGGCAGACAATGCTAAAAAGACATCTATTTACAAAAGTGGATTTTAAAACGTGAAGTACGAAGTCTGGGTAATATATAATCATAGCCCGTGCTGCGTAATTGCCTAGTACGTCTCGACGGTAAAAGATCATCAAGTGCAGTGATATTTGAAGTGATCTTGATCCATAGTTTGCTATCTCTGGTGGCTAAAATTTCACAAATACTATATTTCTTCAAGCAATATCCAGACTTAAAAGCCCTAGCAAACAGTTTGTCTATTCTCTTAAGATATTTATCATAATAACAGCAACCCCACACCTCGATAGCGTATGTGAAGACTGAAATAATTAGGCTTTGGAAGAGCAGATCTAATTGCTCTTTAAGGTAGCCATAAAATCTATAAACTCTTAAAATATACATACGACTGCTGGCCTTACCAAGCACGTGATCAATATGTGAGTCCCACTTCACAGGGTCATACTCAAATGTAACACCAAGCAGCTTGAGCTTGGTTTTACGCTCCACAATAGCGAGAGGAGCTGGTGGAACTTTCAGGCTACCACTTGTTAGTAACATTTCCCATGTTTTATTCAAATTGAATGTTTTATTCAAATTCCAATCCCGGCTGATCGGTTAAAAGACTTTGAATGCACAGACCGAAATTTTCGCTGGGTAGAAGGGGCGGCGCGGAGAAACTTTACAGACAAATGTATGAAAAATTAGAAAAATTAATTGAGCGTCTTCTATCTAACCTACATTCTTCCGAACTAGGTGAATACAATCTTCTGTTCAGTGTTTTAACGTTGCAATTCATAAATTGCGTAAAAATCGATTTTGGGAAAGTTATTTGCCATGGGATTCCCATACAAACACTGTAATTTCTGACCGCTTTGTCTACCCGTAAAGATGACGCCGAAAACAGTGACAAGGCCCAGCTATTCGTCGCCTGTCTGCGAGAAGTGCGCATGGGAAAGTGCAGCGATATTTCCTATGCTTTCATCAAAAGCCTGGCTCGGCCTCTTTCAGATGAAATGAAAGAAACAGTGACTCGTATTTTCTTCCGGCGCTTACCAGTACAAATTGATGAAGGGGTTGCGAACAATGGGCGAAAATGTAAGTTGCTTCCGGTGAGCGTTAAGACAGACGACCCGAGTCTGGTGGGTAAACAGTTGAAGGGTCACTAAACGCCAATAGTTCCCCACCCTATTTAGATATTTTGAATGGGTCATCGTTTCACGTCGTCCAATCAGAAAAGGGCAATCAACGTGACGGTTCCTGGCTGGCACATGAGAATCTTGCTACGCATCCCAGACACTAAAATACTGTGGGATTTTGATTTTCTTCGAGGGCTAGCTCCGGTCCGTTTACATGGATTTTCGATTGGAAGGTACGAGGAGAATCGTGCATCTTTTGACCTTAATGCTGCGAAGTTTGAAAGCAGAGCGATGCGATTTTCGGGGTCAAAATCGCTCGGGCGCTTGAACCCTTTCAAAACAAGGCTTCCACCCTTGTCTTTCTTTAATACATTACATTAACGACGAAATCAGACTTATTCAAAATCGCTCAAAAAAGCATTTTTGAGGCAAAAAGGACGACTATGCACCACAGGTAAAGTAATTCAACGTTTATTTATCAATGATTTATGTACATAGTCAGCAATATATCACTCTAGGTGAGGCAAACGGTAAATCTGGTACATTCACTATAAAACAACGGTCGGCTACACAAACAGATTGTAGGGGCCCCGTGTGCCCCAAATACGACTGAAATCTGAATTATTAACTTGAGAGGTAATTCTAAAGGCCTTTTGCAGAAATTATGGCGTGAAAAATAATATCTGCTTTAATCAATTCCTTAGTCTTCAATGTCTGTTATTGCAGCCCCCGGTTGTTTTAACAATATACGTGCTTTCTCTTCTGCAACAACAACATTCTAAAAATATGGACGATAGGGCACTAAAAGCGCAAAAACAAACCCAAAACAGAACAAAGAAACAAACCAACTAATGTATTAGAAAGCAATATTAAAAAATTATCTCATGGGAATATGTTACCTCTATCCAAATGCTTAAAGCGTTGTTACAGCGACCTTCTGAGTTGCCCCACGATGTGCTTGTGGTGTTCTCGTGACTTCCAGATATCAAGACTGTAGGCGGCTTGTAAAATGGGTTTTCAAACTTAAAATCCTGTTTTGATGCACAAAATTCAAGACTTAAAACTTTCAGCAATAGACCTGTTCATTAAAAATAGATATGTAAAGAGCTCTCTTAACCTCAGCGTGTTTGAAAAGTTTAATTAAACTAAACTCTTCATATCAACTTGGCTATGATCAACAACAGCAAACAAAAAAAAGAACAACAACAGCAGCAACTACAAATCAAAACAGAGTCATTCTAAAAACTTTCTACCTGGCAAAAAGCAAAGTGATTTTTTCGCAATGGTGCCCCATCTCCGGCAAAATGAATCTTTCCTTCTTCAGTGAAGTTCCAGTTGGAAGGTAGCGCGTCATATGCAAACCAATGCTGGTGAAACCAAATGAATATATCAGTTTTTAGAAAAGTGAAAAAAAAATTATCGATATTTGGATTCCGTCGCATACGAAGATCATTTCAATCTCAGCGGTGAAATACTGCCCAATTATCGCAAAACTTTAAAATCAGCGTACCACTTTGAGGTCCGAATGAATGCCATCAAACGCCATGAATTCTCTCATACAGACGTAAAACTCCTTTTTATTGACACCTTCCAGCCAAAGATTCATGGAGTCATACGGCCTGTCTGTGTGCTTATGCTGAACAGAAATAAACAATTGTGGCTTGTTCTTAAAACCCTGTAATTGAATGAGAGGGATATAAATTAGAGATTTAGAAACAAAAAATTCAGCTTTAAAAATCTCGTTTTCAGTCGCTGGGGCAAAAAGATGAATCTCCATAAGGATCAAATGAAAATCAAGAGACATCAGAAGTAAGTTTAGCTTTTGGAGTTCGCATTCATTTAAAGAAAACTTTTTTTTTTTGAATGCGTCAATCAAAAGTAAATCGGCAGCCAAACCGTTTTGGAATATTCTAGAGAGACATGTTAAAGTTCTAATTCAGTTGCACAGTAAACAGATTACGAATGAGACTTACATTACTTTGGTTATCAATGATCGATACTCGTTTGCACTGTGTCCTTGTAGTCCATTCGTCGAAGTCCACGATGCCAGACTTGATTCCTTGATGGGACCCTTGGAATGCGAGCCAGTTGATAACAGACATACCTGCCGAACCATTGCCTGCCTCACGAACGCAAGCCTTAAATCCTGATGTAGAGATCGATTTTACCCATAGAGCTGCTGGATCGTGGATTTTTATATGCTTGTTACCATGGCTTAGAGAAACAAAGACTTTCACGTCACCTGAGCCCTGGAACTGCGTTTTGAAGGAGATGGACTGGCAACCATGATTATTCTTGGAGGTATCAGTTATGTTGACCTTTCCTGCTTGAAAAACATCTTGTAAAAGGAATATCAGAAAAGGTTGTCAATATCAATTCCCAACATAAGACAACAAAAATGTTGAAATCTAAGTGGAGTTAGCTATTATCGATGACTTAAGGCGAATTTTACCTTAGTTTTAAGAGGACGTATGCAAGGAAAAGTGCTTCGTTCAAGCACAAATTTTGCATCTATATAGCCTTTAGCAAATTGATCTTCACACGCAAAGACTCATTAATGTTGAAAAGGTGGATTTACGGGTGACTTTGAGGCCTCAAGATGAAAGATTACGTAACTATTAACGGTAAAATGAACAATCGAGGCATAAGAATAAAGCTATTAGAATTCTCTGCCTCGACTATTTTGTAGCTGAGGAGTTAAAATCGACGAAATTTGCACAGGTCTGTTCTTCTCCAGAGCCGCTTCACGCCCATTGGGCGTTGTTCCAGATTTGTAACTTTGCCAAGTCTTTTTGCATTCGACCACCTTGTAAACCAGCTCGAAAAATTGAAAATTGAGAGTTGGATGAAAAGAAGATATAGGAAAATGTTACTATATTCTTTTATCTACTCTACACCTTAACCCGTGAAATTAAACAAAAGCATAGTCAACAAACTTAACAACGAGACTGAAGTTTATCTAAATGATGTAGAAATATCAAATCAAACCAGCTGCAGAATTGATGAGACACTTACCGCTTGAAAGACACAGCTGGCCAGAAATCACCAGGAAAGCAAAAAGCCCGAAAAACTTCTTTAAGGTCATTCTGTGGCAGCACGTATGAGTTGCAACCTAGCTGAAAGCTCCTCTGATCCCAAGCTTTCAGAACGGAATGCGAACAGAAATAGTCGGAACATGCTTAAATGATGCTGACAGTTACCTGATATATCTGCTAGAAACGAGGCTAAACGTAAATTGGACAAAGCTGCTCTTTTGAGGGATTACCAAAAATTAATTAATAAGGTTGGATAAACAACGCGCAATGGTCACCTCCTCACCCTTTTTGTGGACAGGATTTTTTCTCTAACGGAGATCAGAGAAAGTTTTTGTTTTTGTTTTTTTTTTAAATAATATTTCAATGTTAGCTACCTTTTTGTTCTTTCCTCTATTTTTTTTTTTTTTTTGCTTAGTTTTGTTTCTCTCTTGCATAAGAACGCTGACACTTTCTAATTGCGTGAGGTGTGTTATGCTTGTTGGATTATCCTGTTATTAAAAAAAAGAACTGAACTCTTGGAAAAGGATTATAAGCCACCCGACTTTAGGTGTGATCGTCGTCTGCAATTTCTCGGAACTATTCCATTAGAAAAAGGATTACTGTGGAACATGTTAACACTGATGGCGCAAAACTCCTGAAGGGAACTCAAGGTAAAAGGGTAGCCATAATGGGCCGTATTAAGAACTGCTTGCTTCTTGCTGCATAGCATTGTGTTGAAAAAACGATAAAAAGATGTCTTTATGGGCCTGTTTTTCTTCTTTAAAGGAGAATCAAGAAGGAATTTAAGTCATTTGTTAGCTTCTGTGTCTGTTGTTTTCCCTCTTTTTTTGTTTGTTTTTTTTTTTGCTTAGTTATGTTTCTCTTTCGCATTACAGCGCTGATTCTTTCTAATTGTATAACATGTGCTACGCTTTTTGGATCATCCTGTTCTCAGATAACTCCAAAAATGGGTTATTTGCCACGCGTTCATAAAGTGCGATTGTTGTTTGTAACTTCTCGAAATCGTGCCATCAGAAACAGGATTATCACAAATCATGCTAAGACTGGTGACACAAAGCTGCCGAAGGGAGCTGGAGATAAAATGGTAACTAAGATGGGCCGTATCAAACACTGCTTGTTTTGTTGCTGCAAAATCTTAAAAGACCAACAAAATCCTTCTTTTGTGGACATGTTCTTCTACTTTAATGGGGAACGTTGATTTTTTAAAAATTTTTTAGCTTCTATGCCTGTTTTTTCTTCTTTTTTTCCTTAGTTTTTTTTTTTCCATCTCACAATAGGACGCTGATACTTTGATATGATAATGCATTGCGTGCGCCATGCTTGTTGGATAATCTTGTTATCAATATAATTCCGAATTCTCAGAAAAAGTGCTTGTTATTTGTCATACGTTTGATGAAAGAGCGCGATTGTTGTCTGTGACTTTTTGAAATCTTGCCTTTAAAAACAGGAAAATTCTAGAACATTGTGAGACTGGTTACACACTGCAGATGAGAGGTATAGACGCTACCAAATTGGACTTTATTAAACATGAGCTCGCTTATAGACTCGAGCTCCCATCAGCAGTCATGCGTCACCATTCTTGGCACGTTCTTCAATAATCCTGTTTCTAGTGACACAATTTTGAAAATTTACAGACGAAAATTACGTTCTATAGCCGCGTGGCAAATAACCCTTTTCCAAGAATTCAGGATTATTCTGAGAACAAGATAATCCAACAAAAACGTTGCACGCTATGTAATTAAAATTATTGGCCCACTGATGCGAGAGAAATACAAAGCTAAGCAAAAAAAAAAAATAAAAAAAAAATAGAAGTAGTATCTAACAAACGACATAAAATCCTTCTTCGATCTCCTTTAGAGAAGAAAAACATGTCCACAAAGGAATGTTGTAGTGGGTGTTTCACTGCATTGCCATGCATGATCACGAGTAACTCCGAATTCTTGGAATAGAGCTATAATTTGCCATGTGTTTATAAAGCGCGATTGTTGTCTGTAACTTCTGGAAAACGTGCTACTAGAAACAGAATTGACTAGCACGTGCTACTAGAAACAGGGTTGACTAGCATGTATGGTGCATCAGTTCCCTTCTAGTCTTCCCCACTGCCTTGTTATGTAAACCAATTTGTTTTTATTGTGTGTTCTTTTGTTTTTTTTTTTTTTCCCATGCAATTGCAGCGAAATGGAATAAATTAAATTAAATTAAATTAGGATTATAATGGAACATGCTAGGACAGGTGACACAACGCTACTGAAGGGAGCTTGAGGTAAAGGGGTAACAAAAATGGGTTGTATTCCTTGCTTCTTGCGACACAGCAATATGCTGAAAGACCAACAAAATACTTCTTTTGTGGGCATCTTTTTCTTCTTTGCCAAAGATGGGAGATTGAGTTTTCAAATTATTCCTAGCTACTATGTGTGTTGCTTTCTTCTTTTCTTATTTTTCCTTAGTTTTGTTTTTCTGTCTCAAACTAAAACGCTGATACTTTGATAGTGCATAGCATGTGACGTGCTAGTTGGATTATCGAATTCTTGGAAAAGGGCCTGTTATTTGCCACGCGGTTACTTTAATTAAAAAGCACGATTGTTGTCTGTAACTTTTTGACATCTTGCCATCAGAAACAGGGCAATTGCAGAACATTGAAAGACTGGTGACACCACACTGCAGAAGAGAGGTTAATAGGCTACCAATATGGGCTTTATCAAAAATTCTTTTGCTTTTCGTTGCATGACAATGTGGTGAAAGATCCGCTACAATATTCCTTTGAGAACATGTTTTTCTTCTCTGAAAGAGATCGAAGAAGGATTTTAAGTTATCTTTTAGTTAACACCTCTGTTGTTTACTCCTTCATTGCTAATGCTCCGCATTGTATTTCTCTCGCATTAGTTCGCTGATACATTTTAATTTCATAGCGTGCACCGTGTTTGTTGGATTATCCTATTCTCAGAATAATCCCCAATTCTTGGAAAGGTTATTTGCCACGCGGCTATAGAGAGTGATTGTTGTTTGTACTTTTTTGAAATTATCCCATTAGAGACAGGATTATCGAATAACATGCGAAAACTGGTGATGCATCATTGCTGATGAGAGCTCGTGGTAAAAGGTAACCAAAATGGGCCGTGTTGAAAATTGAATAAAGGGGGTAAGATTCTTAAGAAACTGGGGTGCTGCGTCGATGGGGATGACAAGATAATTTTGTTTCACCAATTAAGTTGATATGTAAATTGGCTGACGTTTCGAGCTTTAACTCTTCGTCAGAGCTGTGACGAAAGGCGAACGTCAGCTTTTAAACTCTAGTATAGTGGCCGATTTACGTAACGAAACAAAATTAACGTATTGAAAACTATTTGTTTCTTGCTTCATGGCAATTAGCTGAAAGAGCAAAAAAACATTCCTTGTGGGCTGTTTTTCTTTCTGAAGGAGATTCAAGAAGAATATTAAGTAACTATTTAGCTTTTGCTTTTGTTTTCCTCCTTTTCAGTTTTTCGTTAGGGATCCGCGCTCAGATCGGGGAGTTGATTTTGGGGGATCACAAGGTTTTCCGGGGAAACACACGGGAAAACTCATGGCCTGCGCCGTACCTTTTAAATTAATTTGTTATCAAAATAACTCCGAATTCTCGGAAAAGTTATCAATAAAAAGGTTAAAAAGTGCGATCGTTGTCTGCAAATTTTTGAAATAATGCCATAAAAAAACGGGGTGATTGTAGAACATTTTAAGACTGGTTATGTAACACTGGTGAAGAAAGGTTGAGAAGTAGCCAAACTGTGCCGAATTGAAAACCGCCTTCGAAGGAATGAGTAAGAAGAACAACAAAAGGAGGGCAATTTTCTACTGTATGATCTGGCTTATATCAAAGACAGTCAATGCAAGCCAATTCCCTATGCCAAACTTAACTATTTGAGCCCAGTCCTTTTCTTGGCTGCAACACATCCTAATAAACTATCGTCGACATGAGAGAAGGCCATCGGTTGTCACAGGGCTTATTTTATTGTCACGGAGTAATCGAGTAGCTAAAACGAGGTTAAAAAGCACGATTGTGGTCTGTAAATATTTGAAGTAATTCCATAAGAAACAAGTGATTGTAGAACATGTTCCGACTAGTTTGTAACATTGTTGAAGGGAGATTAAGGGGTAGCCAAAATGCGCGGAATGAAAACTGTCTGTGTAGGAGTGAGTTAAGAGAACAACAAAAGGAAGGCATACCGCGTGCAGTGCATTAACAGCGATAAGAGTTCCATATTCTATTATTTAGATATAAAAAAAAGATGAAGGAACATAAATGGAGCTACCATGAGTGGCAAAAGTCTTGGCACACTCCACTATTACAAGAGAGGATGAAATCCTCTCTGACTTCTACTACTACAAGTATATTTTCTCTAACTTTCAGTTATCCTCTCTTCCCTTAGTGTTAACATAATGGTCGCTTATTTCTTAAAACATTGTGTGGGGAAAAATAGAGGAGTTTCGAGTAGCCGATCAGCGATGAAGTAAAAGATTTCTGTTCGCTATGTTGAGTGGAGGGTTGTCGACCACATATTAAGGACCTTAAGCAAACCAGGCAATGAGAATGTGGCAAAACAAGAAATCAAATTGGCACTGAGCAACAGCTCAGCTCGTGCATTACAAAACTTTGTGTACTTCTTGGCCCTCCCCGCCCTAACAACGACGTGAAATCACCAGAATTTACGTTGTCCGAGAACGGAAACCCCGACGGCCGATCATTTAGGTTTAAATTTGGAACTCAGTGGTGCTCACATACGTGATGCAGAGGTTGAGGTGTGGCGCCGAAAGAGACCGGTAGTAAACACATCCAGCCATTCGTCAAACCCTTACTATCAATTTCAATTCATTTTTTAATTAATCGACATTTTCTTCGCCATTGTCGTCCTGACTGCTTAAATTCCCTACTAAGAAAAGACGTACCACTACATTTGTCATTCATTGTGCTAGTTCCTTTGCCTTTGTGGAGGTCAGGGGTCTGTTATCCGGTTTTGGCTCTGTAAATAATTTTCTTTATCTATCACGATTCTCGAAAGGTGCAATAAATGGACAAAGTTCTAAATTTATCTTAAGATTTTAGCGTTCTTTGAACGATAATTTGGAATCGGACAAAATTTTAACTTTCGTTTTGATAAAGGAGAGATTTGTTTTTTGTACTTCAGAGGAATCAACAGCGAGGCGGTGAGACTAGGTCGAAAACAGAAATTAGATAACCATTTAGGAATTAGAGTAACTAATCACAGGCCTGTATGAACACTGAGTGATAAGAAAAAAAAAGAAAAAACAATTGACGATAAAATGTACATTCACCAGAACTGCAAGCTTAACATTATAAAAAAGGCACTTAACCCTGCCCTAAACCTAATCTCATTGATTACGATCCTCTTCGAATTCAGCGGGACGATTTGTACTTAGTTTTCTCATACGGGGAAAAACAAAAATTAAAAAATAAGCATACTATAAACAAATTAACATGAGCACCGATTCGGCACGATTCTTCTTAGCTTGCTTTAATTATGAGTACCAGGGAAAACAGAGGAACAAGGTCAAAGACAGAGAGTGTTTGCGTTGTGAACAACGAATTAAAAACATATGTCAGTTTTAAGGAATTGAGTCCAACATAGTGAAACAAGGTTAGCAAGGAATCACCTTCATTATTTAATCGGAGTTCTGCGGCGGCACGCAAAGTTAAGTTCAAGCCTTGTAGCACTAAAGTTTATTTATTTATTTATTTAATCGCTTTCACCATACTTACAATACTAAAAAGACTAAAATATACATATGAACAAGACACAGAAGAGAACGGAGGACAAGGGTGCGGGACACACAACAGAGCGAGGCTCCAAATTAACTGTGCCCTTACGAGAAATACACAAATACTAACTATACATATGGTGAACGATTCTCGCAGTAGATAGCGCTATTTAAGCAATAGCGAAAATCAGACCTGAAAAAAATCAGGCCTGTAAGGGATTCGAACCACTGACCTCTGCGATACTAGTGCAGCGCTCTACCAATTGAGCTAACAAGCCAACTGGGAGCAGGCCGTTAAGTTGATTCGTAATAAACCCGTGAAAGTGATAAATCAGATACAATGTATATATGAAGTTCATATATTTTGAACTGCGGTTTTAGATACATATATTTCATTGTATCTTATTTATCACTTTCACGGGTTTATTACGAATCAACTTAACGGCCTGCTCCCAGTTGGCTTGTTAGCTCAATTGGTAGAGCGCTGCACTAGTATCGCAGAGGTCAGTGGTTCGAATCCCTTACAGGCCTGATTTTTTTCAGGTCTGATTTTCGCTATTGCTTAAATAGCGCTATCTACTGCGAGCATCGTTCACCATATGTATCTAATACCGCAGTTCAAAATATATGAACTTCATATATTTCATTGTAATACTATGTAAACGATAGACAGTGTAAAAAGTATATAAAAAAGTATATAAAATAATAAAAGAAAAAACGAAAACGATAGGAATAAATCCCTCATGAGGCCGATAGAAAGTCCTAATAGCAGCAGTTACCAACTAATAGAAGATCACGTGACCTACTGCATTTGCAGCAGATCGACTTCCAGGTGTTGAAGTTAGTGACGTCATAGATTGTACGAAAAGCAGCCGAATAGCGTTGGAGTATGTGAGATTTAAACTGATTGAGAGAACTAATAATACGAGACGATATAGGTAAGGTATTCCAGAATTTAGCAACACTATTAAAGTAACTAAATTGAAAAAGCATTGTACAATCTCTGGATTGTAGTTGTTCAATCTATGGACCTCGCTCACGAAACAGTCTACACCAGTTTGCTATGGCGTAAAATCTGAGTAGTGGTGATTTCCTCAAAAGATTGGAATTAACTTACATCTCTATTACCTTTGAATCCTTCCTTATTTCGCTATTTGTCAAAGTTAATTTTTTTTACGCTTTCTTTGTCGCCCATCGGGCTGAATGCAATGAAATCCCCAATAATAAATTTTAGCTATGAAAGTAATTTCAAAAGCGATTTTCTGAAAACCCTAGTTTCCTCACACTTTTTCACTCATAGCAAATGAAAGATTAATCTTTCCTGCAATTTAAAATATTTGCAAATTGGTGAGACGGAATCTCTATCCATTTCAGTTTGAAAATGTTTAGTCCATTGGATGATGCCTGTGATTATTTCAATAGGTTTTGTCAGTCTGTCCTTAAACCTTTACACCTTAAAAATCATTTTAACAAATCGACAGTGGATTAGCGTGGTCTATACGCTTATCAACATCGATATCCGTCATCACAGTGGTCAAAATTTTGAGGACTCACAAGGTGCAGCACTGTCGATTGGCTCTTTACCCCATTATCGTCGTCAGAATTTCCGAGTTATCCATGTTCGAAAGCTGATAAAGGCATTGCGTGACGCGTTCACGCGAGCAGCTTTTTCGTACTCCTAGCGACTTAGGCCTTAGGCAAACTGGCCAATCAGATTGTGACATTACTTAGCGCCAACTACGGTAAAAATACAAATTCTCCGTTTTTGTTCTATCATACATTTCCTAGGGTGCTGACAAGGAGAATTTTTTTAACTATCAAGAACTTTTTTAGTTGTCGATCAATTCCTTTATTCTTATGACCTTAAGTGTGCATTGTTGACCGCTCCCCATTCTAATCGACATGACGCGTACGAACTCTAGACTATAGAGCTATCTATTCTGTCACTAAACATAATGAAAGAATACTGGTAACGATAAAATTCTTTAAAGTAACATCAGCGATGAGGCACTCAGATGAGTTACGAATATTACGAACTAAAGGAAAAAAAGCTATCGGATCTCTCATTGTAGTCCGATTTTGGAATTGGAAGTGAAATATTTGACATCCATTATTTTCGAAACAGAGTATTCGATAGCATATTTAGTTTTCATCGAGCTCCAGAAGGTCTAACCCGGTGGGGAAAGAACGGCGGAAAATACGACTTGAAAATTCTGAAAGTTCAGTTTGATCATTTGTTGTGAATGCTACTTAGTAGGGTAGGGAGCGTCTCTCACGCAAGTCGACAATCAAGCTGCGTGCGTGTCAATCTATTTACTTACAGGGAGGTGTTCGGAAAGCTTGACCAAACATTGATTCCAAATTTAAGTCTGATCGATGGCATTAAAAATAGGGGTCACCATGCGTTTTCTCAAGTTTTTTCATTTTATTTAACATTGTTTGATTATTTTTGCCACTTGAATAAAAAAAATTCAGTCGTGTAAGAAAAAACACTAGCTTAAAAACTTCTCATATTATTTATTTTTGCGATGCAAAGGACCTTACTATCTGCCTCTTCTTCAAGAAATTTATAACTAAATAAAAGTTCTCGATAGAAAGTTCACAGTTAACGCTGGACTCATTTCCCCCTTTTTCCAACATGGGGTCCTCGGGAATCATCGCAAGTTAAATGTGGACTGATTCGAAAATTGTCTCCTGTTTTCAAACCAATTATTAGGAGACCATGACGCTGACAATTTGGATTATAAAACTTAGCCAGAAGTTCCCAAATTCTGATTGTCGTCTATTTTTAACGCTATGACATTCGTCATAATGCGAAAATCAAACCAATTTCACTCGATCCAAACATCGATTGTTAGGTTACAAAAACGTGTACTAAACTGCGGTGCTTTCTCTCGCTGAAAATTTTGTTTCTTTGTTTTCTTTTTGTCTCAGGTTGCTACTTAAGTCCTGTCTGGAAATCGAATAATTTACCAGACAATGAACTTTGTTTATCACAGTCCAAGGGAGATCATCGTTAAATTACACCTGCTGTTAAATACCATACCCCCTCAAAAACCTTTACTGACTTAAATTTAAGAAAAGTGTCGGTGACTATTTCGCCTCTGTCAAGTTAATAACCCGACTGTGGAATATAAACAGTCACTTTAGTTTTTATGGTACAATTGACGGAATATTTCCCTGTACGAAGGGGAGATTTTTCAAGTCTAAAAATTGTGAGGTTTAATTCTCGGAATTCGAATGTGCGATTCATTACAATTTTTGTGGGGGAGAGAGACCCTTTATAAAATTATCTCACACAAAAGTGGTCTTGGTATAAAAAATTTATATTTATTTCCCTTACTAGTTAATGTTTAAGGTTTTTGGATCTGCCTTGTTTTTGCTTTTTTTTTGAGAGGGTGAATGGAAGACTTGTTTACTAACCTTTAAATTTTTTTCCGCTACAAGAACATTGTTCTTTTTTTTGAGAAACGTGCCTAGATCAACTAATTAAAAAACACCTGCTCTGTAATTAGACAATATCATTGCAATCTTTATTATTTACGTGAGTATTTCTCATATCATTCACATTTATTTCTCACTACATGATGTGTTAACTTTCAGTCTAGTACGGTAGTAAGCGCGAGAGAAAAATGTGTCTGACGGATGTCCTTACAATACTAAGATCTACCGACACATACGTGCCAGATAATTTCAATCGATGTTTTTCACTTATACATATTTTTTAAAGAATGATGAACATGCTCCTTTTTAAATTGCACTTTACGGCCCGAGATACTCTGCGTATTTAGTCCAACACCTAAGGGTAATTACGAATGTTCCACGCTAATATCTTTATGTGATTTGTTACAGATTTTTTTCTAACTGGTCGTTTCATAGAATACCTCTATCTCATCTGCACAGAAATTACGACTTCCTGTCCACAAGTTGTTGTTACAGTATGAACCACCGTAAGTGTTACAACCATTGAAATAGGAATTATAGTTACTATTTGCATTATTTGCAACGTAAATATCATGTCCATGACCAAATGTCGGACCGTAATAGTAATAGCTGTATGTTGCATAGCGGCGGTACCCGGAATAGATATTCTTTTTAAAGTATCCATATCCGTAATAGTTTTTTAGGGAAAATATAAAAGCAGTTGATGAATAGCTGTATCCATAGCTCCCTGAAAGAAAGCAGACATGGAATGGATTTAGTTAGAAATTCACACAAAACTGCGTAGCTCCATTTTCTGCCTTTAAAAGCACACACAACCCACAATTGCTCTATTCGCTCCGACGAAGGGCTAACGCTCGAAACGTCAGCTTTTGTAATCATTACGGTGGCTAATTTACCATTTCAACTTTGTTGATATATCCAAATTATTGTGTAGAGACATTTTAACAGGTAATTAATTTAACACTTAAACAGTACACTGCCATGGGATGGAGCCTGGAATGGAGCAGGTGGAAGCTAAGGTTATGATAGCATCATTCATACCCTTTCATATCTGAACAGTCACATACAATTGTGTAAAGCTCGGTTCCGATTCTGTGTAAACATTATTAGTTGTTTTTTGATAATGCTTATATTTTCCTTTGTTTCCACTACAGAGTACACTTTTACGCAAGTGTAAAAAATAACGTAATATTTTGTTGCGGAGTGAAATTCTTGTTATTTTGCTGATTTATGCAGTGATTCATCTTCAGTAATAAAGCCGCCTTGACCCTGCAACCGTTTGTCATAATTTAGACTAGGCTTGTACAGTAATGAAAGATAACGCCAGTGCTAATATAATCGAGTTTCTGAGACAACATGATTTTAAAAGCAAAACTTGGAGACTAGTTTCATCATTTTCTTTGTCTAGTTCAGAAATGCGCGTAAATAGAAAATTAGATTTAATTATTGTATTGAGGATCTTAATTCAAATCTTTGGATCACCACAGTTACTTCTATAAATTACTGAATTAAGAAGCTAGCTGGGGTTTGTAACTCCAGTTGTAAACCAAGGAACCAACTTAATAGGAAACGTGAATGGGAAGGGAATTGTCCGTTTCAATCCCACGATTCAAGGATCTTCCTCATAAATTTGGCTATAACCTTAAATAAACGCAAAAGTTTGCGTTGCGTAAGTGTGATTTGCTAAAAGGCTGCAATTTATCAGTATTACGACAAATAAACGACTGGCAATCCAAAAACTGCTTGTTACTGCAGTTTTAACGAAAGAGTTATTTTTTATGGCTTCATATCGTTATCAAATTTAAATGAGATAATGAAAATAAAGGATCTTACATCCCCATGAGTGACTAGTGTAACCGCCAAATATGTAACCATGAGCTTTGATGATGGTAACTGTTTTTCCACGGTAATCACAATAGCTATGAAATGTTCGTGAACTCCACCCATAGCTAGAGGCTCTATAGCATAGGCTCCAGTAACTTCTTGACTGACTCTGCAAGCGAGATTGAAGCCAGGAATCTAAACGGGCCATTTTGTTGTGGTCTCCATTTAGGATAGATGAGCGTCCAAGGCCCCCTGCGAGGTAAAGAGGTGAAGAAACCGCACTGTTTTAGCGAATAGCGTCTTATCACAATATCTTTTGTGTGCCTAAACACTTTTTTAATTATGATAAAAAGTCCAGAGCGATACTAAATCAGATCCCATGCCACTGCATCTACCACAAAACAAAAACTCGTAGAAAACAAGCAAAAAGAAACAAACAAAAAGCCAACCATCAAATGTGGAAAAACGAAAAGGCTTACGGTAAGTATCGCAGGTTGTCCCAGTGCCGTAGTAGTGGGCTGCATTGTTACACTGGCAAGTAAATGATCCCTGCGTGTTAGTGCATTTCGCGTTGGCGTCACAGTTATGATTGTTAATTGTACATTCATCGACATCTACAAAAGAAAGAGAGGACAAATTGAAGTTCACTGGCATGATCACCTATGAAAATCAATGATTTCAATGTGGGTCAGGCGGTGACTGTTTTCCAACTGACTTTAAACATCCTAAAATGAAACCTTTCGTTCCCAAGGTCTCTTCCATCTGACTTGGAGATATTGGTGAATGTAGGAGTCGATGTTTGAATAGGTAGGTAAAAGACCTGAAGACCGTTTTGGCGAAAACTTCTTGGTTAAGTGTGGAAATTTAAAGGCTTAGAGGGGTACGTGTAAAATCATGTTCACTGAGTTTGGGAAGCACCGTTGAGAGTTTGTAACGTTAGTGTAAAATGTACCTGTGCAGGTTATTCCATCTCCAGTGTAACCATTATTACAAGCACATGTATACGATCCAACAGTGTTTTTACACGTAGCATTACCATGACATCCATGACCTGAAGAACACTCATCTATGTCTGTAAAAGGGAAAAAAGGAAACCCATCCTGAGTTACAACATGTGTAGATTTGTTAAGTTACAGCATTACGTCGTCAACCGGTTAGTCTGTATTGCGTTGAAATAACGAAGGAGAGATTTAGCGGAAGATGGCAAGCCACACATTCAATCCAGCCGTTAGTCGCTGAATGGATCTATAATTCAGTCAGTCAGTCAGTCTGTTACTTGGTCTTTAGTAGAGGTCAACTATTCAATTAATCGATCATTCACGCATTCAATAAGTCAATCAATTAATGAAATATTGGGAAATGACTATTGAAAAACAAAAACTAAACCAAACAAAACAAAAACAATGGGAAAGGATAGTAGGGATTGTGGGAAATGCCTCAAATTTCCCTCAGTGTGAATATCTAGTTTTTGCGATAACCTTGTACCTATATGTATTTTGCTCTCAATAGCTACCAAGGAAAACATTTTGCCGACTTGATGTTATTAAATTACAGGTCCAATTAATCTGCCTTTCTTAGTCTATAGATTTATTTGATTAACTCATGTCTATCTATAAGAATATGAATGAAAACTGCACAGACTCCATTAATGACCTTTTGTGCAGCTGATTTTTTAGATTGAGAATTCGCTGAAAGTAAGTTCCTCAATCCCTACCTGTACAATTCCGACCATCTCCTTTAAACCCACCGGCACAATGGCAGTTGAATGATCCCTGTGTATTTGTACAAATCCCATTATTCTTGTCGCAGTCATGATTATTTCCTGTACATTCATCAAGGTCTTACAATAGAGAAAGAAACTTGAATGAGGAAGCAATAACATAAAGATCAGTACAAAAACAAAGATTAAAAAGAAATTAACCTAATGAAAAGCTATCAAACACAACTGGCAAGAACTGACAGGCCATTAAAAGTAAAGATAAAGAGAAGGAATGAAGAAAAATAGGGACGGAGCTGGGTTGCATTGCTGACTGTACCATTCCAAATTCTAATTCAACAAGCAAAAATTGATCTTCAAGGCCATGAGTCGATCTTTCGGTCGCATTAAACATAAAAGGGATACGTTCTTGAAAAAGGAAAAAATGCAATTACCTTCTGAACATGTATAATTATGACAGCTCTTACAATCTACGTCATTCCATGTAAATTTATGTCCAACTCCCAAGGTGTGAACGCAGTCTTCGTTCAATTTGAAATCGTTAGGTTGACGAGGAGCCCAGTAAGTGAAGTTACTTGACTGGTTACCAGCCCAAACAAATGTGCCCTCGGTGTCTCTGTCATTAAATCCAATCCATCCTTTGTCGCCATTCAGACGGTGCTGTATGTAGACATTTTCTTCTTGATCTTTTACTGTAATAAGGCTGGTGTTGTAGAGTTGGCAGGCTTTTTGCGCCTCAGTCCAGTTTTTGCATGACTGACTTGTGGAGTAGCAAAAGCCAGAAAAGTAAGACCAGCCTGGTTTGCAAACGTCTAACCAAAGAAACATCGGATACACAGTATAATTAATTCACCAGTCTGCCAAAATATTCAGTAGGATAACTTGTGCAATGAAAACTTTGTAATTGTGCTTACCCGCCAAGACAACGTAAGACACGGTAACAGGGTCATGCTGATCGGCGAACAACTCCTTGAGACAAATACGAAATTCTGATGTCTTGATATGCTGCAAAATAAAATAAGATAAAATAAAAAATTAGAAGGAAATCCCCATCCAGAAGAGGATTTGCATGTGGCAAGCATTCAGCTGAACATTTTAAATCCAATCCATCCTTTGTCGACAGTTTTATAATAATTTTAAATCGCACCTAGAATGAGATAATGTGCTGTCCGTCAATGCCGTGCGGGATCAAGTCAACGGGTCGCTATCCAGTAGCTACTCGTTGACTTGCGGCGTCCCACAAGGGACCATCCTCGGTCCATTATTGTTCTTATTATATATCAACGATCTTCCAAATTGCTTATCAAATTGTAAATCGAGAATGTATGCCGATGACACGCACCTCACATATGCGGGAAGCAATCTTGAGAACGTTCAGTTTTGTCTAAATGAAGACCTAGAAAACGTCTTCAACTGGCTACAAGCGAACAAACTCACGTTGAACATGACTAAAACCGAATTCATGCTAATAGGGTCGAGGCAGAGACTGAATACTCTCACAGCTTCTCCAACAATTAGAATGCACAATACTCAAGTGAGCCAGGTTTCAGCTACAAAATCGCTTGGTGTAATAATAGACGATAAACTCGATTGGCATAGTCACATCGAAAAACTAACGAAAAAGATCGCCTCTGGTATCGGGGCCCTAAAGCGAATTAGGCACCTGATCCCAGCATCAACCTTACATCTCATCTACCAAGCTTTAGTAAAACCTCACTTTGATTACTGTGACATTGTTTGGGGTAGCTGTGGGAAAACGCTGCGAGACAAACTGCAGAAATTGCAGAATAGAGCAGCCCGTGTGTTGACATTCTCTAACTATGATGCTGATGCAACTGAGCTACTCGAGTTTTTAGGGTGGAAAAATCTTGCACGCCAGCAGGAAATCCATAAAGCCACCATGATGTTTAGATGTCTGCACGGGCTAGCTCCAAGGTATCTATATTCAAAGTTTACGTGGCGTGACTCTGCTTATGACCTCAGGGACTCTGAAAATAAGCTTAATGTTCCACTACCGCGCACTAATTATTACAGAAAAAGCTTTAGCTACAATGGCGCCACATTATGGAACAGTTTACCACGCGATATAAGGAACACAGAGTCTCTGGGGTTATTTAAACGTAAGATCAATGACATTTTTAAAGTCTAACGCACGGCATTCACGGAAAACAGCTTTAGTGTTATAGTATGTAGTTTTAATTTTAAATATCTTAGCGTATGTGATATGTATTTTTATAGGCTGATGAATTGATCGTGTCTAAATAAAGATTACAATACAATACAATACAATACAGTTACGGTTGGCCCTACTTAATGGTTTAAGAACCTGCATATACATTAGACATCTTAGCAAAGAGTTAACTGAAAATGAAAAAATTCAAAAAAGCACCTCTATCCATGCAGTAACAGATATGTACTTTGGCTCTAGATTGTTTCCTTCTGAATTGTGATTCGCGGTGATTATTACCGTAGGTTCCTTATAATAAGTTTTAACGAACTGGACGTCCTGCAAGGAAAAGCAACCAAAGGTGTCAAAGAAACAGCCAAGTAATATCATACAAGAAAACAAACCAAGAAAGACAACTGTTAACTGGACGTCTGTCAGCTACTATTGTTTTACTGAAATCTTTATTCAATCACGTGGCATTACTAAACTGGGCGTTGTTTTTTATTCTAATTCAAAGGTGAGGAATGAACACAGTGATAAAATAAGAGAAACTTGACAAAGTAATCAGAGGTATTAATACTAAATCGGAGCAGAAGCCAGACTATGCGCGGCAAACTTCCTCGGCCACACATTCACAGGCTTTGATATCTCCCCTTTCAACATGGATCCTCATGTGCAGCCTACCTTGCAGAACGCACCATTGTAGTTTGCAGAAACAGATTTGTTGTTAGGAAAGTCGATTTTTCTACTTTCAGTGAAAAGAGGGCGATGAATTTCTTCAAAAGCCATCCAGTTCTAGAAAGAAAGAATCAACCACGCGTTAACACAAAGTTTCTTTACAATAAACCATGAAAATTCGGCAATTTCTATCGGAATATACCACGCAAATGTTAAAACTGATTTCGTTTTCTTCATTCATTCATTCTTCATCCTTTTTTATTTACACTTATTCTACTAAAAATACAACAACGAGAAAGAGAAAAAGTAGAAAAAAAAAAAAAAAAAAAAAAAAGAAGAGAGTTCTAACTATACATGAATTTACACAAAGCAGTGGAAAGAGTGTGTAGTAGCCAAAGGAGCTAAGCTTTCGAGTTGGCCGCTACCACAGAGCAGTTACGGATGGGTGAAAGTTAAAATTCTTGTTCTTACACGTACCCACAAGCTGCATAGCTTCAATACTCATCGTGTTTAAATAAAGGTTTTACTTACTTACTGAAATCGTTCTTATGTGGTGTTGAATTAAAAAACACTGTCAAGAACACTCTTCGAAACCTGGAATTTCTGAATAAACGCACTCAACCGTTCACAAATATTGAGTTGGTACATACCACGAGGATGTCCTCATGTAGACCATCATAATTTTGTAACTCTCGGAGGCAAATGTGAAAGGTAGAACTGGTAGCATTTTCTATCCATAGACTGGCGGCATCGTGCTTGTAAGCTGAAGAAACGTGATCTGCTGTCGCCAGAATAAAAGGCGTAGCTGCAAATTTATCCTTTGTAAAGAATTCACGGTTGTTGGTTACCAGTTAGAGAGGTTGGTCATAGGGTGTTACGACTGACTTTATTATAGTCGTTGTAAAGAGAAATAACCATATACAAACCTTCCAATCAAACTTATAACATAACCAAAGTAAAGCGCGCGCTTTGATTGGTCAATTCAGCGTCCACCATTTGCCCATGGATGTACGCTGCTGACGTTAGCAAACGCAAAGACTGTTTTTCCGCGCGCGCTTGTTTTTTCTGGTCACGTAAGATTTGTTAAATAAAAGAAAACCCTTTTTGTTACAATGCATCAATTTTATGTCATAAAACAAATGGTAAACGCCACAGTGAACACAAAAGAGATATGGATGCACTTGGGAGGTTTGCTAAGCATTCAAGAAGCTAGAATCGTTCTCGGCTATCGCCTCGCGCGACTCTTACCTTTCTTTCGTGCTTAGCAACCTCCCGCGTGCATCCATAACTCAATAGTGTACGCTGTTGTGTGTACCATTTGTTAAAGGACGGACATAAAAGGAGACTCACCTTTGGCAGACTAATTTCTTTGCACTTCGTTCCAGTCCACCATTCTGGAATACGAGTGTTTCCTGTTACACCTCCATTTGGAGCTCCTGGTAAGCCATCCAGTCGAGAGTCGTGAATTCTTTTGTACCGCGGTCATTTCGTCCTGCAGCCGTTGCACAAACCTTCAAGAAAAAAACAAATTTTTGTGAACATGGGGTCTACGAGAAAGGGTGCTATAAACTTCGATGAAATCAAAGCCAATGTTAAAATAAATCAACCTTCAAGTGACATATTCGTATAAGTATAGCCAGTTAAATCATTTCTTTGAAGTAATTAAAGAGCAACGAACCCTGAAATTCTGGAAATTGACATTTTCCACCCACGAGACAGTGGCTTCGTGTACGAAATTCCTCCTGGTGGAGTTCCAGTGATTGGTGGTAATCTGCACGTGCACTTCTTTATCTGGATAGAACGAAAATGGCGGGAAGGTCACCAACTCGCAAGCTGTCTCAGCCCAGGAAACATCTCTCTTCAGTTCAACTCTTCCCCTCTGAACAGGAAAGCCTAAAGCAACATTGAAATAACTTTAAGCTTCAGCCATGTGCTGCGATGCGTATAATTTTCATTCTCTCTTACAAAGCCTGGTTGGCGTCAATACCCTTATATCTTATGACACATCTTTCTGAAAAACTAGATACACTCCAAAATCTATGATCGGTGGCAAAACATACCCCAATGCCAAGAGAAAAAGTTCAATAAAACCGATTTTTGTCATAGTTATTTGAAGTACCAGTTAATTTACACCCGTATAGTGGCGTATCCTCGTGCTTAATTATTTCTTGAATTAAGCGGTGGTATTCACGATTCATTAGTGGGCTTCTTTTGGGTGCCTCTGAGAAATAAGAAGAAAACATGCAAACGATCGCAAATAGAAAAAACACCTCCTCTTACCCGTGCAACTTCCAGGATGATATAGAGTGTGGTTGCTCTTCAGTCTGCACATTTCCAGCTCAAATATGCACTTGTTTTTGAAGGTAGTCGAGTTAGATGAACACACTTGTTCTTCATACGAAGGGCAGTTTTCTTCGCACACGCAACGGGCGTCAAATGCGTCGAAAGCCTTGCAGACAGCAAAGTAATCGCATGTAACGTTGATGCACGGGTCAAGGTCTTTGGAATAGTATCAAAATATAACCAGCAAGTGAGCAGTGTTAAAATTGTTTTATTAAAGTAAATGTGAGAGATTTTTTTGTTTTCTATAACATCAATCAACTAAGATTATTGTAAGTCATCTCAACATGTTGCGATCATTTTTTCTGAGATATTTATTGCAATACTGCAACCTCAAAGAAACACCCTTGATTCTTTCTTGAAGTTGAAAATAAAAAGAAACCTTTAAAAAAATTTGTGAGCAATTAAATGCGAAGACCCCTTTTTAATTAACGAGAAATCAGCATATCAAGATTCATTTTCTTCAGAGTTTCAGGAGGAATCTGTACATTCGGTTATATAAGAGAGAGAATTAGACTGAGATAAAATAGTCCTGTAGATACGTGAATCTTGGTATGTTGTTAGCTATTCGATCACAAAATATGGACGAAAATAAAAGGGGAACTTAGAGCTTTAGTTTTGCTAGCATTGTAGGTCTAAAACTGATCTAAACTTACTGGAAAGAATTATCATCAAATAATCGGTGTTAAAACCAAAGGAAAACATCTTAAGTCTCCTTGTAAGACAAACTTTCAAAACGTTTTTCGATACGTTTTGGATGACTGGCATCTTAGTTTAGTTAAGTCCCTCTGTAAGCCCATAATTTGGGAATGATTAGTAATTTTTGACACGCCTTGCCATTGTTGGAAAGACATTAAGTAAAACAATTTAAACTATCTGTCTATTGCCCACCTCCAATAATAGCGTATTTTACGGTTACAGGGTTATGAGTCTTGCTTATTCCCTGGCTGTCCTTCAAACAAACCTTAAACGCTGACCGACTGACTTCCTGCAAAGGATATTAGGAAACCATTGGTGGAGGAAAAGGAAAATTCATTACTCTAAAAAAATGTCAACCTCCCCAGAATACAAGTGAAATCTGAATTACAAGTCTTTCAACGGAATTTAAAGCGATGATATCTGTTTGAACTAATACCTTCGTCTTTACATTGTGTACCTTATATTACAGTCCGTAATTGCGTTATCGATAAATTTTCTTTGTCTTTTGCAAAAAAAAAAACAACAAACCAAAGACATCGAAAGAGAGAAACTAAAAAGGCAAAAAAAGAAGACAAAACAAAGAAACATATCAAATAACGGATACAAGGAAAGTAAGACAGTAGCTGGTATAAATTTGTTACTTCTATCCAAACGTTTACAGCGTTGTTACAGAGATCTTCTGAGATTCTATTGTTTCTTGTGGTGTTTTCATAACTTTCGGATATCAAGACTGTAGGCGGCTCGTAAAATGGGTTTTCAAACTTCAAATCCTGATATGGCACACAAAATACAAAAATTTTAACTATTCTACGGTAGAACTATTCATCAAAAAATAAGTCTGCAGAGTGCTCGCTTGGCCTCAATGTGTTTAAAATGTTAAAATTAAACAAGTAAACTCTATTACCGACTTAGTTCCGATCAACAACAGTAAAAGCGACGAACTAAAACAATACAATTCAAGGTAATAATTCCTACCTGGCAAAAAGCATAACTATTTTTTCGCAATGGAGCCCCGTTTCCGGCGAAGTGAATCTTCCCTTCTTCAGTGAAGTTCCAGTTTGAAGGTAGAACGTCATATGCAAACCAATGCTGGTGAAACCAAAGGAAAAAATAATTCCAAAAATAAAATCACAAGTAAAATTAATGATCGCAATTAATAATTGCAAACAGCAAAGAATTAAACAACTAATAAACGAAATTTGTGCCAACAAAGGACCTCAATGCGTTAAATAGGATTCTTTCGCTTACTGATCCTGACGGTCAGAGAGTAATACAATCCATTTATCGTTAAATTTTGACAATTGCATACCACTTTTAGGTCCGAATGGATGCCATCAAATGTCATGAACTCTCTCATACAGACGTAAAACTCGTTTTTACTGACACCTTCCAGCCAAAGATTCATGGAATCATACGGTCTGTCTGCATGCTTATGCTGAACAGTAATAAAAACTTGTGGCTTGTTCTTGAAACCCTGTGATTGAATGAGAGGGAAATAAACCAGAGATTTAGAAACAGAAAGTCAACTTTTAATCTCTCGCTATCCGATGTTGGTGATAGAAGGTAAATCAATTTTCAGATCAGATGAAAGGTTTAAGAACCCTCACATTTCTCGCAAACAGTAGGGAACGTAGATCTCTGGCCTTGCCATTCTTGTTAAAGGCCCCCACTGAAACCGTAGGTTTAAAAATCGCAAATGATTAAATAAATAATTAAATAAATACAAAAATGAGGAGAGAACGGTAATTAATATTAAATGAAATTTTTTCTTATAGAGTTCGCGTTAATTTGAATTTGTCAAATCCAGCAGAACATTGGCAGCCTAAACGTAGTGGGGCCACCATCTTTCAAAATGATCTATTTTGCTGGCTAACAAATCAAGCTTTTGCTAGCGAAAGTTATTCCACGTACTGATGTTGACCGTTTTCACTTTGGCTGAATTTTAGCTGAACAAGTTGCGAATGAGACTTACACTACTGTGGTTATCAATGATCGATACTCGCTTGCACTGTGTCCTTGTAGTCCATTCATCGAAGTCAACGATGCCAGACTTGATTCCTTGATGAGACCCTTGGAAGGCGAGCCAGTTAATGACAGACTTTCCTCCCGAACCACTTCCTGCCTCGCGAACGCAAACCTTAAATCCTGACGTAGAGACTGATTTTACCCACAGTGCTGCTGGGTCGTGGATTTTGATATATTTGTTGCCATGGCTAAGAGTAACAAAGACCTTGACGTCACCTGAGCCCTGGAACTGCGTTTTGAAAGAGACGGACTGGCAACCATGTTTGTTTTGGGAGGTGTCAGTTATGTTAGCCTTTCCAGCTTGGTAGACATCCCCTAAAACGAATAACATAAACAGGTAATCAACATTAATGCCGAAGAAAAGGAAAATGTTGGAATTTAACTGGGGCTAGCTATAATCAATGTCTTCGGCAAATTTACCCTCGTCAGAACAGATTATTTGAAGCCAAAACTGTTGCGTCCGCGAACAAATTCTTGCTTCTATAGCCTTAATTAGGTAAAATGATCTTGACATGCATCGATTCATCCACATTTATAAAACTGAAAAGAAGAATCTACGGGTGACTTTGAGGCCTCAGGATGAGAAATTGCGTAACTCTGAAAGAGAAAATAAATAATCAAGGCAAAAAATATGGCAATTTATTTTGTCCGCCTCGATTTTTTTTATGGCAAAGAAGCTAAATCAATTTAGTTCGCAGAGGTGGGTTTTTCTCCAGCTGAGAGCCGCTTTACACCCACTGGGCGTTGTTTCAGATTGGTAACTTCGTCTAGTCTTTTTGGATTCTTCTAAAATGTAAACCAGCTCAAAACTTTTAAAATTGCTCATACTTAGATAACAAGAGATAATACTACTAAACGCAATACGTACCGAGCACCTCAGCTAGCAAAATCAAACAAAGGCATAATCAGCCAACCTGGCAATTAGACTGACGTTTGTCTTAATGATACAAAACTATCAGATCAAACCAAGTACAAAATTAACAGGACACTTACCGCTTGATAGACACAGCTGGAGTGAAATCACTAGGAAAGCAAAGAGCCCGAAAAAATTCTTTAAGCTCATTCTGTGGCAGTATATATATGCACAAGTTACAACCTTAAGCTTGCTGAAAGCTCCTCTGGTCCCAAGCTCTCAGAGCGCAATGCGAATAGAAGCGGTCGGAACAAGCTTAAATGATGCCATCGGAATGAGGAAGAAGTTACTTGATATATCTGATGGAAACGTGGCTAGGCTTGTACCACCCAAAGCTGCTTTTTGAAGGTACTATAACTAATAAGTTGGAAAAACAATGCAATAGTCACCTCCTTGCCCTTTTGTTGAACATGTTTGTTTCCTACTCTGACGGAGATCGGAGAAGGATTTTTTCAAAAATTTGTCGTCTACTGCACGTGTTGTTTACTCCTTTTTAGTTTTCGCTTAATTTTCTCTCTTTTGCATCATGTGCCTGGTTTCTTTTTTTTTTTTTTTGGCTACCTTTTTTATGAATTGCGTAACGTGCGCCATGCCTGTTGGATTTTTCTGTTATCAAAATAACTCCGGATTCTTGGAAAAGGATTAGTTGTCACGTGGTCACAGACTGCGCTTGTTTTCTGTAATTTGTTGAAATCGTGCCCTTAGAAGCAGGAGGATTTAAAAACATGTTGAGATTGGAGACGCAACACTGGTGAAGGAGGTTAAGGAGCAACCAAAATAGGCATTATCCCTCAGATCTGTTTGCTTCTTGCTACATAGTAATGTATTCAAAGACCGACAAAACTTTTCTTTGTGACGCTTTTTACTTTGTTGGAGATCGAAGAAGCATTTTAAGCTACCTTGTCTGTTGTTTTTATTCCTCAGTTTTTGTTTTCGCTTAATTTTGTTTCTTTTTTTTTATGAGTATGCCACTGACGCAACAATGCCGAAAATTTTTGCTTCTTGCTTTATATAAATATGTTTAAAAAATAACAAAAACATTCCTTTCTGGACCTTTCTTTAAAGGAGCTCGAAGAAGGACCTTCTGGTACTTGTTAGCTACTGCGTCTGTTGTTTTTCACCTTTTTTGTGCTTAGTTTTGTTCCATTTTCGCATTAGTACACTGATTCTTTGACATGCTGGCTTATCCTGTTACATGTATCAAAATAACTATTGGAAGAGACTTAGTCGTTACACTGTTGTCGAGTATCGCTAAGACGGGGTTAAAGAGCGCGATTGTTGCCCATAAATTATTGAAATCATGCCATCAGAAACAGGAAGATTTTAAAACATGTTCAGATTGGTGACGCAACCCTACCAAAAGGAGGTTAAGAGGCAGCCAAAATGGGCATTATTGAAATCTGTTCACATCCTACTTCATAGCAATGTGTTGCAAGACCAACAGAAATATTTCTCTGTGGAAAAAATTTTCCTTCTATGAAGGAGATTAGAGAAGGATTTTTAAGTTATTTGGTAGCTATTGCATTTGTTTCTTTCTCTTTTCAATTTTTTTGCTTCTTTTTGCTTCTTTTTCGCATTAGTATGCTGATACTTTGATAACGTATGGCGTGCACTGTACCTGTTGGATTATCTAGCTATCAAAACAATTCCAGGTTCTCGTAAAAGAGATAGCTGTCACGCAGTAATCGAGTATCGCTAAAATGAGGTTAAAAGTGCGACTGTTGCGTGTAAATTTTTGAAATTGTTCCATAAGAAACAGTACCCTGTGCAGATCATATTGAGACTGGATACGTAACACTAGTGAAGGGAGCTAATGTGCCGTATTGAAAACCGCCTGCGAAGGAACAATTTCAAAATTAAGAACGACTGGAAGGAGGGCAACTAGCCACTGCATGGTCTTGCTTCTATTTAAGACATTCAATACGCGCCAATTCCCTGAGCCGGACCGTAATAATTGAAAGTGGGCCTTTTTTCGGCTGCAACACATCCCACTAAAATTATTATCATAGACATGATTACAGGCCATCAGTTGTCACAGCTTAGTAGTCACGGAGTTATCGAGTATCGCTAAAACGAGTTCAAAAAGCGCTATTATTGCCTGTAAATTGTTGAAATTATGCCATGAGAAACAGAGCTATTGTAGAACATGCTTACGCAACATTAGTGAAGAGAGGTCAATGAGTAACCAAAATGTGCCTAACTGAAAACTGCCTGCGTGAAAATGAGTGGAAAGAACAACAAAAGGAGTCAATTAACGACTGCATAGACTTACTCATATTTAAGAGCAGAAGAGAAACAAACTACTGCCCAGTAATAGGCCATTAAAAGTGCGGTGCATGAACAGTAACAAAACTTCCACGACCTATTTCTGTCTCTTCGTTCTCTCTAATATTCTGATATCAACAAAATGAGGAGGACTACAACAAGCGAAAGCCTTAGCAAGCACACTCTGCTACTACAAGGAAACAAATGAAATCCTCCTCGAATAACTCCGAAAACTGAAATCTTTTTCTATAACGTTCTTATTTCTCCCCCTTTCGTCCCAGTTTATGTTGCCTGGTGTTAACAAAATGCTTAATTTTTAAAACAATGTTTGAAGGACTTTCAAATAACTCAGGGAAATTTATTTTTATCGTGCGAGCTACTTTTGCCTCTCATTGTTGTTATCTAAAGAGGTTAGGGGCAAGTAATATGATTTTAGCTCTCTGAATAGTTTCTTGTCAATCACGAAATTCCAAAAGAACGCCTACAATACGTGGTTTTAATTAAATACTAGATTTCGCTGAGGAATAGTTTTGAATTGAGACGATTTTTGGACTTTGCTATTTCAAGAAAAAAAATTGTACACTATTCCAAAGGGGCCAACGTTAAGACAGTAAGACTGAGTCGAAAGCAGAAGGTAACTAACCATTTAGGTATTAGAGTATTAAGAGTAGGCTTGTATAAACAGCAACAAAAAAATCAATTTAAAAAAAGGTAAATTCAGCAGAACTACACGCATAACTTAATAAAAGGGCACTTAACCCTCCTTTTAGACTCGTCTAATTGATCACGATTCTCTTTAGCGGAACGAATTGTTCTTGGTTTTCCAATGCCAGGAAAAACAAAGATTTAAATGCTTAGCAGATTATCAAACGAGAGCATCAACTAGGGCTTAACGGTCTTAGAGGCCCGGAAAAACAAAACAACCTCGGAAAGTGGCCCCAAAAAGCCAAAAGAAGGTGAAAAACGTGTTCACCTGTCATGAACAACGAAAAAATTCGTCGATTTAAGGGGATTGAGCTGCCAAAATGGTGAAACGAGGTCAGCACGAAATCACATTCATTAGAAAGTTGGAGTTCTGTGGCGGTAAGGGGGTTCTCCCTGTGTGGTGCTGAAGTTGTTCTCTGGAACTCACTCACGAAATAGTCTAAGATAGTTCGCCAAGGCGCTATACCGTAAAATCTAAGTAGCAAGAAGTATTCAGTTAAGTGATATTTCTGTTACCGTACGTTAAATCTTTCCTCATTTCGGTATTTGTCAATGTAAATTAGTATAGGCTTTCTTTGCCGCCCGTCGGCCTGAATTCGACGAAATCATTGATGATACATAGTCGATGCAAGAACAAATTAAAAGGCGACCTCGTTGTAAATTAGAGAAGAATACGCCAACGTTGCCTTACGGGATTTCTGAAAAATTTGCCTTTCTGATTTGCAAAATTTAACTTTCACGCAAACACTCTTGTGGATTAAAAGATATATCTTCGATTTGTGTCGCGAAGACAGAGAAGTAGTTGTGAACGAACAAGTAGACGACATTAAGTTTCAAATCAATCCTGTATTTAGGAACTAAACATCTAACAAGAGCAATAACTTAAGCGAGCAGCCATGAAAACGTACTGCGACCATGTGTTTCACGCGTGCGTTACACGAGACTATTGGAGAATCGTAACCGCTGACCTCGTTCGCAACGATCACATAACAATGAAAAATAAACAACAGTTTACGCGAAAAAGTGTCAAAATTATCACTTTCTACTCTTAAGTCTCTTCGACAATTTGTACCTATAGTAAGGGGAAATTTTGGCCAATGAAAGACCGTCCATTGCGAAAAAAATGTACCAAATTCTGTTGTTTGAGTCGGAAAGCGATTTTTCAACCCCGAATTCCTTACACTTTTTCACACGCGGTAACTGAAAGATTAGTCTTTCCTGTGGTAGAAATCTTTTAAATTTTGTAAATTACTCAAAAATAATCTCTACCCAGTTCAGTTTGAAAATTTTAAGTCCATTGGAGGATGTCTGTGGTAATTATTTCAATAGTTCTGTTTGTCGATCTTTAACCTTTACTTCCTAACATCAATACGGATATTGCCCATACTGCTCTATACGTTTTCTTAATGTGTTTTTCAGGGGTAATATTCCCGGGGTATCCAATCGATGGAAATCGATGATCGGAAAACCAATCGATCAATCGATATCAGTCGATAAAATTAGTTAATTGGTATCGATTGGTATTTGTCAATCGATGATCAATCGATAACCACAAAAAAATCGTTCATCGATTGGCACAGTACCTCGAGACAGACGTCACGCACACTACCTGTCCGATCATACGCTATTTTTAGGAAGCATTGGGGACGAAATTGGTAAAACAATTCCAACCCAGACTTCTCAGCGCAAAGAATATACTCTGTTGTACGCGTACTCGAATTACCCACTTGCCCGTCATTGCCTTTCCGTGTAATGTCTACGCAAGACGTCCGGGCTGAGGCTTTACTGAATATAAGGTGCATCGTCAAAGGCTCTCATCTTTGCCGTTTTGAGGTGAACGTCGGTGAAGTGTTCATTGCAACCAAGAAGAGGGGAGAATGCGGAAACGCGTTTAAAGTTGTGGACCATCGTGGACAACTCGGCCATCTACAGTCCAAGCTCGTGGATCCTCTTTGGCCACTACATGCAGATATTTCAGTGTTAGTGAATTTTTTTTTTTTTATTAAAACTGTTACAAACAATCCGGGCAAGCAAATATTATTGAAATTATTGAAAACACATACATTGTTATTTCAGTGTGGTGTTCATAACATTATTGTATTTGCTCATTTTGCTAGAGCTGTGACAGGACCTCCAGTTGAGAATCCAAAGGGAAGATGGCGACGTGGAGGTGGAATAAATGTCCCTGCCAATGTTCAGGTTTGGCTTCCAGAAAGGCAAGCTAGGGAGGTAAAACGAAAACTTGAGATATGTGGCTGTCAAGTAAAGTTGAGTCCAGCTGAGTGAAGTCCGAATGAAGTCGTCTGTCAAAGCTCAGCCAGCAGATGTTCCAACTGTACTTCATGCAACCGGGAATTTAACAAACGGAACATTTTTAAATCTAAACGAATTTAGTTAGCCGAGAATTTATGACAATAATAATGACAATTTCATCGTTTGCAAAAGTACAACTTCTGTTACCAGAATTTTTCTGTGAAAGCACGATGCAACCACTTTCTGTTTTTTGAAGTCAAAGGGTTGGCCCATAGAACAAACTTTTAATTTGTCAAAAAT
>NC_142527.1:21452700-21495200 GCF_964205215.1 Stylophora pistillata | reverse complement strand
ACCCAGGCCTTGTCTTGGCTGCAACACATCCCAGTAAATTATCGGGATCAATTTTACTATAGGTAGTGTCGGCCGACATGTCGACCGACATGTCGACTGACATGGCGAACGACATGTCGGTCGACAGTCGGTCGACACTTGGCCGATGCTTCACCGATACTTCACTGACACTTAAGTGATGCTTCAATGGCATTTTACCTATTGTCGACCGTATGGACGTGTTTATAGAAAATCTTAACAGGATAAAACTCCTGCTGTTCTTCGGGGCATAGACTAAAACTAGAAACAACGAAACGACTGAAACAACCGAAACGACCGAAACTGCCGGAACGAAACGACCGAAACGAAACGTCCAAAACAAAACCACCGAAACATGGGAAACGAAACCACCGACTGACAGCCAAAATGACTGGAGCAACTGAAACGAAACCGCCGAAACAATCGAAACGAAACCACCAAATCAAGCGAAACGAAGCCACCAGAATGAAGTATTATAATTTAGGCATGAATCCTCTTCAACTGCACTGCTTTCCTAGCAGAGGTATGTTAAAATCTAACATATCGCTCGGGCTGTGTTTACGTGGAGGTGGTGAAACCCTCCTAGGAGGATCAGTTCTCTATGAACAGCTTCATTGTATTTCGATAAACAATAACTTTAATGAAGGAATTCAGTATCCCTGTTTAAAAAATTCATTAAAATTCATTAATCATTATTATCACAAATTTAATATTATCTTTACTCACGCAACCGGGCAAGGCAACTGAGACATAATAACAACGAAAATGAAGTCAAGAAGCTGAGGCTCTGTCGAGATCCTGCAGTTACATGTCTGATCTACCGTTTGTTATAGTTACCCACTACATTTTGAAATAACCGATTGCTTTCTACAGAACGTCAAAGAAAATAATCCTAGCTAAAAAACACTTCGCCAGAACCTTGCGAAAATTTCCCCTCATTCTGAAGTTGATTAGGAGTAAAATCCGTCATTTGGATAGAAAGGAAGGAGCAGCTTTTCCTCCTTCAATTCATTTACGCGAGTTTTGAGTTCTTTCAAAGTAACCCTGCAACGACGTTCAATACTCTTGGCGGATGTTCGCATAGCTTCTGTTAAGGAACAGTGATGGTTTTGTAAAATTGTGAGGACGCCTTTATATCTTCGATGATTGCCTTCCAGATTTGATCCTGATATCGGTAATTCTGAAAAAAAATTGGAGTAGTTTAATTTCAGTCATCGGTGAATGTAACCTTTTTTGTTTGTGAAATAATATTTAAATGTTTATAATGTGATATGGTGATTCCCTGACACCACAATGCGTTTTGACTACGACATCATATAAGGAAAATATCGATTCCCAGGGATAAGGTCATGTTTGGTCAACAGGTCTTATTGACGGCGCAATTGAGCGCGCGGGACGCGCGCGAAACGCGAGGGATATTCCCTCTCTCGCTCCCCTTTCAGTTCCTGTATGCAGGCTAGACAGCAGGCTACGGATGATCGTAATCGTGCAAACCCGGGGAAAGAGACTCTCATGAAAATGACGGGGATGATCGTCGTCTTGCTTAGGGGTAAAATCAGGGATTGACATCTCGCTTACGTTTTTCAGGAGTAAAATCTCACATTTCTGGCTGTGAAGCTATCTTTTGAGGTTGCTTGCGAATACATTTCAATAAAGAAACCCGCTGTCATTCAGTTTTGGTTGTCTAAGTCGATAAAAAAGGAAATCAAGATACCTACAGCTAAAAATTGGTATCTTTTAGGGGTCCAGAAACCTAGAACCACGCCCAGATTGGTCTCCTTTTGGGGTAATTTAAAATTTCCCACGAGCAACCCCGTCATTTGTATTAGAGAGTCTCCCCCCTCCCCGGCTATGCAAATTAATGATCAAAACTTCAAAATCGATTTTAAGGTAATCCTTAGTCTGCAAAGTTTGGAAGATATTGTGGCCCCGAACATTGGAGATTTTGACCAATTTATTTAAGGGCAAGTGAAATACCCGGGGGGAAAGTGTCATTGGATTCGACTCGTATATAAATCAGCCGCGATCCACTAATTGTTCAGTAGTGCGCACGAACTAACTTTTAGTCTTTTTTTTAGCACACGCTGCTCCTTCTTCATCGTCTTTTGTTTCATTTCCCAATTATCGTCCTCGATGAAATCGTCGTCCCCAATGTCAGTATCAGACGTTTGGTCTGTCCCATCGTCAGTGTCCACTTCAGTTGCAGCTGATTTTTGCTCACTCTTGCCCGTGCTAACCAACTCTACAAAAAATATTGCATTTTCAGTTGCATGTACGGTTTGAGGATCGAATAAAATGGTTCTTTAGCATTTGGCCAAACTATTAGTCCACGGTAGAATTTGCAATTGTCGATTAAAAATTCCTGATATGCTTAACTTTGCAATGTTTTTAACGCGTATTTTTGTTTTCGAAAAAGTGCAGTGCGTTTAGCTTGAGGGAAACTAAACGGCAGGGTTGAATCAAGAGCAGCATCCATCACAGAAAGACCCTGAAAGCATCAGGGGCGTAGCTAGCGATTTTGTAACTATACGCCGAAGGGTACTATTTTGAGTGGCAGAGGCTCCCCACTAAGGGGGGTCTGGAAATGTTCAAATTTTGGCGGAAATGCCATTTCCTGCATCTTCCGTGGGATATTACAAGAAATAAAAACTTCAGTGAAACGCAGTAGTTAGTTGTTTATTTTAATTTATCTATCAACCAACTGAATTAAAAAAGAAACAATATATGAAATAAATCCAAATCAGCCAATCTAAAGATAAGAACGCGTTCAGGCAATAGAAAATAAAGTTTTTGTCAAATTGAAAAGAAATTTTCAGATTTCAGCTGTACACACATGCGTACGTGCGTATGTGGTATCTACGCCCCTGTGCATCTCTGTTCTACACCGCATCTTCGCATCGTTGACAACGAAGTTGCAGCGTGTGTACATCTCTACTAAATACTGTGTCTTTTCTAATTCGGATAACTGGCGCTACATTTTGGTGTGCAACCATCCTGCGGTGAACAGAAAATGCAACATTAGAAGTTTTGAGGAGGGGGGCATAAGGGTTTACGGTGATGCGATTTTTGCGGTATTTTTGATGTGGTTTTGCGAACATTTTCGTTTTATCTTGCGGTTTTGTAGTTTTACAAGACTATGCGGTTTGCGGTTTCCGCGCATTTCGATAAAAATCGATGCGGTATTACTGTTTTAACGTAATTATGCGGGGACCCCCCTTATGACCCCCTCTTTGAGCGATGTTGCAAGGTATGTCCACCCCAGAATTGTTGCAGGAAAGATTGCGCGCAACTTTTCCAAAGTAGAAAGATAGATGTAATAAATTGAAAAGAGATATTTTCCTGTTAAAGAACGCTGAATTTCAAAATTTTTGATTTCCCGAAAATGTTTACACTTTTTCCCCGCGTCCAATTCCTACTGTTCTCTCTTCCCTTTCTAGCGCCTGTCAGCAGGCGAAAATATAGTCTAAGCATCGAAATAATAGTCTGACACACGAAATAGCGCCAAATCATGACAAACATGATCATGCATAATTCAGAGAATACTCTCAGACAATAGGACCAATAGCGTTGACAAGAAACCGTGCACAAAATTCTACATACCTTCAAGTTCTTCGATGCGTCTTTCCAAGGCGGCGATCGTTTCCTGGTAATCCTCCTCCTTCTTCCTATTGAGTTCTTCCGATTTTTTCAATTGCTTCATAGCAGCCTGCAGGTCATTTTTGGCTTCTTTGAATTTCTTTTCCGGCACTGTTTTTTCTGGCCTCTTTTGTCCACTTTTATTGCTTTTCCCAAACCTATAAATGCAATAAGAAAATGCGAAAGTAAGAAATAAGGCCTATTCGTTGGGGAGTTAGTAGCTATCTATAATTTTGCTCCATTTATAGACTTAGTCTAGTTCGCCTGTTCATAATTCCACATACTGATAAGGATAAATTTCGATTTTAAATCTTGCACGACGGCCATAGCTATCTATATTTCTCCTCCAATAATCCATATATTTTACTGCATATACTATTTGAAAACGAAATCTATAATTAGGGATAGTTTTCTTACCAGTCATCGGTACCTCCTTTACGTTTCTCACGGGCTGCTTGTGGCGTTGCTGGTGTTGATGTTGACGTTTCGGTCCTTCTGCCCTCCTTTTCGGGAGCCTCCAACGCCAAAACGCTGCTTACAATATTAGAATCATGGTACTCACAATTTTTCACCGATACGCCGCTAAACTCGCAGCGGTAAGGGCAGTCCATCAGAGTGTGACCATCCGATAAACCACATATCATACATGTCTTTTGTCGTGCAGCCATAACGCTTTAATGTTCTCGAATACACCTAATGCAACTGCAACGAATCCTCTTCGCTGAGAGTTATATATATTTATCCCGTGTCGCTCTTGGGGTCGATATCATGGAGTGTGGGAAAGTGGCATGTCTCCAAGAAAATTTCTTCTGTCTGAAATTCTCACATTAAAAAATTGTAAAAGTTACATGGTTCAATTACTTGCGAACTCTTCAAAGGACTTATTTTCCGCGCTAATTACTTTTTTGCCGCAAACTTGGGTGTTGGATTTTGTGAACAAAGAACAGATGCAAAACTTATATCAATTTCAGTTTGCGTTTCAAGGCAGTTTCAATTTTTCTTGTTAGCAGTTTTTCCTTTGGGCCTGCAATACTGGGCTTATTTCATTGTACCTGAATGATTATGAAAATACGTTCTGATCATCGGTCTCGGTCATGAAGTACAAGAGCAATGGGGGGTTTTGCGACACTGTGCCTCTCGCTGTTCGTGATTTATCAAAGTCCTGCACACGTACGTCAAGGGCTCTCATGCTGTTCCCGTCGGCCTCCAAGAGTGAGATGGGTACTGGGGTTGTTTGACACACAGTATGCTCAAAACCCAACCATACCTACAGCTCGTAAGGCGACGCAATGCGGCGACTCTTTTGCGTATTGTTCAACGGAAGGTTCAACCTGGCTCCAACCTTGGTAGCAAAACTACTATCAGAAATCAAATTCCCCAAAAAGGAGTTTCGTTGAAATTAAAAAAAAGATCATTTATCTTTTGTAACACTATAACAGCAATCAGATCAGTATCAAACTTGAAAGAAGGTTTACACAGAAAATGGCATTTAATACAAAACTACACTCATATCTTTTAAAAGAAGAAAATCCCTTGGACATGTTCGTGAGAGCAAATAACTAATCAAGAAAACTCTAAAAGGTTCTATACATGTTTTCACACAGGAAGGGAATCAGTGTGGCCTGTCAATCTTTGCCAATGAGGCGATAAAGGTGGGCAGCATTCAAAATACCCAAGTTCTCTGGCAGGCGGTATTTCTCGCGGCTTCGCCGGCAAAACTTTATTTCGCTCGCGCCTACAATACCGCAAGCTACGCAGGCTAAAGGGGATTCGATTTGCATTGTATATCAAAAGCCAAGCTTCCTAAAATGCCCCAATTTTCTCGAGAAGTTCTTTGCCCCCTTATTTTTACTAAAAGCAGTAGAGGAAAACTCTGCCTTATATATTAGTTGCAAAGGAACAGACTACTGAAAAGAAATGTCAACTGCGGGAATTGTAGGAATGCAATGCGTCTCATTCGCCATCTGCGCAATGGGGACGGATACATTTGGTAAGTGATTTCAATTTCAATTTTAATTAATCTAACTAAAGATTTTCCCTGCCGACCTGAGCTAAAATTCGATAGCTTTCAACTATTTCAGACCAGTTAGGGTGGGTCCGGGATTTGCGATAACGGTTTGTAAGCGGTTTTCGTAAACTCTTGAGAAGGGCTTCAAATTAAAAAACAACACCCTATTTCAGACCGAGATGGTCAAAATCTATACCCTTGGAATGGGACGTACCTATATAGCTTAAACTTAACTTTTCAACAGGAGATGTCACCGTTGTCGACGCTCTTTGTCAGTGAGAGTACGTTCGTATTTCTCTGGAAGCAAAATTTCAATCGCATGGCAGTTGCAATTTCTCTGGAAATGGGCGCACAAGAGTTCGTTACGAATAATGGAAATTGAAGGAACAACCACACAGAAAGTTTCAGTCAAGTTCGCACGAAAGTGTCGGCAAGTTGCACGGGAAGCATTGTTGCGTCACCCGATCCCACAGTTAGGCGGACCAGGTGTGATTGTGCAGATCGATGAATCAAAGTTTAATCACAAGTCCAAGGTAAGAAAATAGGAAGTACAGGCCTTCGAGTAGTCATGAGTTAGGTGGGTTCGGACCCAAGAGTGTGTCCTTCGGCGAAAAATGGTATCTGTATTTTTAAAGTAAACTCCAACAAATTATGTTGACATCACTTGTCAGTGAAGGGTAGGAACTAAAAAACGTACAGTGGAATACCGAATTTCGAACCATAAACGGACATTGCAGTTTTTTCGAAAAATGGGGAGCTTCGAGAAAGCGATTTCGAGAAATCTGCATTCCACTGTACAACGGTCGTAGTTTCTAAGAGAACGAAAGCGTTGCGACTACATACAGTACATGAACTCATGACTGGAACGTTTGTCAGAGTGTAGGAAAATGTGAAATGTACGCACTAGCTGACCTCAGCTGTTTCCATCCTCTCATTACAGAACCAAACTAAGGCATTTAGTCTGATGCTAAAGATTTTTGGGAGCGCGTCGTATCACCTCCGCCCCCTCCCATCTTTAATGTACCGTATTTCCAATGATTATTCATAATATTTTAATTCATGCAGCTGTAATTGTTATTCCTTTGCAGTTTCACAGGGGGCGTCGGCCTCGAAGAGAGAGATGGGTACTGGGGTTGTTTGACACACAGTATGCTCCAGCCCGACCATACCTACAGCTCGTAAGGCGACACAATGCGGCGACTCTTTTGCGTATTATTCAACGGAAGGTTCAATCTGGCTCCATAGTGCACTCGGACCAGTGGGCGGCTTATCGGCAACTCCAGAGAAGACTCGGTTTACGACACGGGGCGGTGAATCATTCGCTACATTTTGTTGATCCAGTAACCGGAGTCCATACACAGAATGCTGAAAGCAACTGGTGTACGGTAAAGGAAAAATTTAAGAAAATGAAGAGAAACACAAACCCTGACTTTCTCCTTGAATACCTACAGGAATCTAGGTGGCGAGGGTGGTACGGTGAGCCTCTCCCAATTGGATGCTTTCGAAGGCTGCTCGATGACACTACTGAACAGTATCCTCTTTAAGGTAATCAGTCAAAACTATTGTATTCGTACGGGACCCAACACAATGCAAAAAAAGGTCGTCTCTTTCTGCTACCATCATCCCCCACCCTCTAGTAGGCTTGATTCCATACCCCCACACCGGAGTAAATCTATCTGAGTGTGTTGTTTCACAAGCTTCTTGGACACAAAATAATTTAAATAACCTTTGTTGAGAAAATTTTTGTTGGTTATTTTACTTGTCAGAATAAAGTTTTATTGGTTTAATATTGACTGTCTCAGAATTTTTGCTATTTGAAGAGATGCAATTCAGCCAGTTCCGGCTGTACCATAGACATGTGTGAACCAAAAACTAAAAAGCATGTTACTCGGCTAGAGTTTATTCCCGTGGAGTGACGCCCCTGCGATTCGCATTAGTCATTAGTTATTGTAAAGCTCCCGTTAACCGAGTAGGAAAAAGCTAGGGTCTCAAAAGTAAAGGGAAAATATTCGAGAGAAAAGTACAGATTGAAACCGTAAAGAGATTAGGTCTTCGGAAAGTTTTATCATAGGTGCTAACTTTTTCTTAAAGTGGGACGCAAGGATTTGCGTTTATGAGGATTTTCACTTCCCCGTTATTGTTACTTGCATAACGGACTTCAATTCGTGAGTGGCTGATGTTGTAGTAAATAAGTCACCCCCAAATTTTTTAAATTCACCACGCCACTCATAAGTCGTTTTTTATCTTAATCATATACCTGAAAGTTTATGCCTTCAAATCAATTTTTTCAATACCGACACTGCAACAATACACAACCACACGAGCGGCGTTCAAACTATATTTACCGATAAAGTTAAGACACTTGACCGATAGACCACCGACACTGGGCCGATAGACCACTGACACTTGACCGATATTCCACCGACACTTGATCGATATTGCACCGAGACGCGACACTCCATCTGTCGGTCGACAGTTGGCCGACTATCTTCCGACTATCTTCCGACTATCTTCCGACTATCGACCGACTATCGACCGACTATCGACCGACTATCGACCGACTATCGACCGACTATCGACCGACCTATCAACCGACTATCGACCGACTATCGACCGACTATCGACCGACTATCGACCGACTATCGACCGATATGTCGGTCGACATGTCGGTCGCCATGTCGGTCGACATGTCGGCCGACACTACCTATAGTAAAATTGATCCAATTATCGTAGACATGAAAGAAGGCCATCGGTTGTCAGAAGGCTTATTTGTCACAGAGTAATCAAGTATCGCTAAAACGAGATTTAAAAGCGCGATTGTTTGAAATAACTCCATAAGAAACAAGCGATTGTAGAACATGTTCAGACTGGTTTCGACACACTTGGGAAGGGACATTAAGGAGTATCCAAAATGTATCGAATGAAAACTGCCTAGGTAGGAATGAGTTAGGAGAACAACACGCGTGCGGTGCATTAACAGTAACAAGAGTTCCATGTTCTATGATTTCAGTATCAGAAAAGTGAAGGAACATAACTGGAGCTACAATGAGTGGCAAAAGTCTTGGCACACTCCACTACTACAAAAGAGGATGAAGTCCTCTCTTGACTACTATTACTGATATATTTTCTCTAACATTCATTTATCCCATATCCCCCATTTCAATGCTGCCTGGCAGACAAAATGGTCGCTTGTTTCTTAAAACAATGTTTGGGGAAAAATTGGGGACTTTCGAGTAGCCCATTAGCGATGAATTAAAAGATTTCTGTTTTTTATGTTGAGTGGAGGGTTGTCAACTACATATTAGGCAACTTAACCAAACCACGAAGTAAAGGCTATGAGGGGGTGGGAAAAAAAGAAATCTAATTTGCAGAGTAATAACTCAGCACGTGCACTATAAAACTCAGTGTACATTTCTTGGCCGTCCCCTGCCAAACAACAACGTGATATCACCACAATTTAGGTTGTCCGAGAAAGGAAACGGAAACCCCGACAGCCTATTATCTAGGTTTAAAATTGGAACTCAATGGTGCTCGCCTACGTGATGCTGAGGTTAAGGTGTGGTGACGTAAGAGACAGTAAACACATCCAGCCATTCGCGAAATTCTTACAATCGATTTAAATTAATTTTTTTAATTTATCGACATTTTCTTCGCCGTTATCGTCCTGACTGCTTAAGGTCCCTACTAAGGAGAGGCGTACCACTACTTTTGCCATTCATTGTGTTAGTTCCTTTGCCCTTTGCCTCTGTGGAGGTCTGGGGTCTGTTATCCGGTTTTGGCTCTGTACTTAAATAACTTTTCATCTATCTCGATTCTCGAAAGGTGCACGAAATGCACGAGGTCTTAGGTTTACCTTAAGATCTTAACGTTCTTTGAACAATAATTAGAAATGGGACGAAATTTTAACTTCCCTTTTGATAACGGAGAAATTTGTTTTGTACTTCAGAGGAATCAATATCGAGACGGTGAGAATAGGACGAAAACAGAGATTAGATAACCATTTAGGAATTAGAGTAGCTAATCACTGGCCTGTATAAACACTGAGTAATAAAAAAATAATTGACGATAAAATGTACATTCACCAGAACTGCAAGCCTAACATAATGAAAAGGCACTTAACCCTGACTTAAGCCTCGTCTCATTGATCACGATTCTCTTCAGCGGCACGAATTGTATTTAGTTTTCTAATGCCAGTAAGGAGAAAGATTAAAAAAGATAATCACACAGAAACAAATTAACGTGAGCATAGATTTGGCACAATTCCTCTTGGTTTTCAGTACAAGGAAAAACAGAAGAACGAGGTCAAAAACAGAAATTTAAAGCGTTTGGTTTTTTCTTTGTTTTTTTTTTTTTTTTTTTTGTTTTTTTTTTTTTTTTCAGTTTTAACGACTTTATCGGGTGTGACTAGACCCGGAAGGGTTAGTGCGAACAGAACACAAAGTTCATGCGAGGCACCATCCCTCCCCCCAATTCACCCTGGATAGACACTGCACAAAGATAGACCACAACACCGGGCACTACGTGCCCTACTCTTTTCGAGGAGTGTGTGGGTTTTTTAACGTCCCACAAATTTAAATCATATATAAGGGGTTGTGAGACGGGACCTCCATTTATCGTCCCTATCCGAGAAGACTAGAAAGTCTAACCGATTGCAGAAATTATTACAAAGGCATCAATTTCTACTCAGCTATTTAAAGATCCTGAGTGTTGGTCCGACCGAATTTGAACTCTCGACCTCCCGCACAAAAGTCCGGCGCTATACCAATTGAGCTAACCGGGAGGCGGTTTGTGTTGTGAACAGCGAAAAACATACGTCTGTTTTAAGGAATTAACGTCGACGTGGTGAAACAAGGCTAGCACGGAATCACCTTCATTATTTAATTGGAGTTCTGCGGCGGCACGGAAAGTTACGTTCACACCAAGTGGCGCTAAAAGTTGTTCTCTAGACCTCGCTCAAGAAAAGGTCTACACCAGTTCCTAAGGCGTAAAGTCTGAGTAGCGATGATTGCCTCCAAGGTTTGTAATTTAGTTATATCTCTAATGCCATTGAATCTTTCCTAATTTCGGTATTTGTAAATGTTAATTAGTTTATGTTTTCTTTGTCTCCTATCGGGCTAAACGCGACGAAATCATTAATAATACAATTTAAGTATGAAAGCAACATACATAGGCAAATTGGCCAAACAGATTGCGACATTACTCAGTGCCAACTATGGTAAAAATACATATTCTCCGTTTTGTTCTACACCGCATTTCTTAGGGGCTGACAGGGATAATTTTTTTAACAATCCAGAACATTTTTAGATGCTGATCAATTTCTTTATTCTCGTGACCTTAATGGGTTAACAATGGTAATATTGTAGGGAGAAATTAGGCATTGGTCACTCTTAAGGGTTAGAGTTTCAAATTCCTCGCCAGAATTATTCAGCGTCTAACAGTGGCAAACTTTGCTTCGACCTTTATCTCCCTTTCAATCTTGTGTCTTCCTGCCATTTCTCCTTTCCTTCACTATACTGTGCATTTGCCTCGTTAGTTAGCACCGACTCTTCTTTCTGTCGGCTGGAAAAAGGCAATTGCAAACTTAACATCCTCATTTTCTTTGACGCGGTGTCAAGACAGGCAGACAATTGTCTTTACATTAAATGCAATGAGTTATTACAGGTCATTATCGCTGAACTAAATTAACAACGCAATTATCGTTTCTGCAGCCAACTGAAATGATCTCACAAGTTTATAATAACTCCCGTTGTTTTTCTGTTAATCTACCTTTTACTTGACTGCTATTCATTCTTTTTCGCTTTACTCACATTTAAAGATATGTTTTTAAGCAACTAAACAAAAGCACCTGACTATATCTATCTGAATAAAGGACTATTTGGCTGACAGTCAACGCTAACCAGTTCACTGAACCAAACCTTAGTAATTGAATTCGAGCCTTGCTTTTGCTGTAACACATCCCAGTGAATTATCATAGACATGAAAAAAGACATCAGTTGTCCAAAGGAGTTGTCAAGCATCAGTCAAGTGTTTTTCTAATTATAAATGTCGAAAAGGATGGAGTCTTGTTTTATTGATTGTTTCAGGTTTGCTTTTTCATTTGTTCAAGGTACATTCGCATAATCCTCAAACAAAGCTAGAAAGATAAGAATTAACTCATATGAAATCACTCCAACCTGAAATAATGTCATACTACAGCCATTGTTTGTTAACATTCTCAAAATGGCAGAAACTTAAGGTCGGTGCTTACTATCGCTATTGCGCACACGGGCTGCTTATCACGCCATGTTCGTGCGTTTTCGCGCTGGAAAAACTTGTCTCCCGCTGTGACCACGCAAGAGACTAACCGCGGTGAAAGGCCAATATTTTAGCCATTAATTCCTAAGTGTGCCGATAAATTGAGTGCAAACATGCCTGCGGATCACTTGTCACTTGGAAACTGTAAATAAAAAGCAAGACAAAAATTCGGGACAAAAGCATTATTTAAAGCATTTCTTGATGGAATGTTCCGAAGCGAAGAACGTACGAACTTCTAACGTGTACGAAACCCGCACAGTAGCTCATTTGAATTCTTCATGCTTAGACCGTTATTTAGTTGACCTCGCGAGCGTTATGTTGAAAATTCTGAACGTTATGATCCAAAATCCTCGATGAAACAACACTTTAAGACGTATCATAGTTTAAACATGATATTAAATGATAATAACATTAATGTTATATTAATGTTATATTAATTGTTATATTGATGATAACGACACTACATTTATCGGGCCAGCAAGTTCGGTTTTTATCGCCTCAGAAAATCGAAGAGTCCGTTCACTTGAAAGTTTATTCCTTCGCTTTTGAGACTTTGATGTCCATTATTCCAAACAGAGTATTAGATGACATATTTAATTTTCATTGAGCTCTAGAAGGTCTAACGCGTTAGGAAAAGAACGGCGGAAAATACGACTTGAAATTTCTGAAAGTTCTGTTTGATCATTTGTTGTGAATGCTTTAGTACTGGGTGGAGATAGCGTCTCTCACGCAAGACAATCGAGTTGCACGGGTGTTAATCTATTTACTTACTGGGGAGGTGTTAGGAAAGCTTGGTCAAATTAGGATGACAAATTTAAATAAAATTACATAACCTAAGAAAACGATTGGGGATCCCTATTTTTAATGTAATCGATCAGACGTAAAAGAAAAAGTCTATATATAAAACACATGACTAATTTTTCATTCAGTACAAAAACTGTTTCTCTAGTATCCGTTGCTAGTGAAAGTGAGAGCTCGAGAGATTAGAGTTGAAAATGGCCTCAATGCAATCATTTTGATGATAAAAACTTACATTACCCAGCTCTGAGGATCGTATTTGTTCGTTATTTTAAATATTTTTATACATACTATTGATTCTGTTCACGAAAAAACGAATTCAAATCAAAATGACGGAGAAATTTTATTTCCTTCAATTAAAAAAAATGCAACGTCAGCATTTTTTTTCAGATTCCAAACCTACTAAATGAGTTTTCAGGAATCGGATCACTTGAAAAAGCGTTTTTCAAAGTGAGCCTGCGGTTCTTCCTTGTTTTGAACTGAACTATAAATTCTTAGAGAGGCATGAAAAACTTCTTTCGCTCGCGACAACGCGAAAGCGAGAAAATCCTGTGAAAACGGCCCAGATAAAACAATCTCCGAGCTAACAGGTCACGCCAACCCGGGTTCAATATCCATCTACAGCCATAATCTTTTAGAAAAACAACGAAGGATGTCAAGCAAGTTGGCTGAGTTTTCAGTCGTACCATTACGACTGTCACAGCTGCTAATGCCAGCGGCGGTCCACTCACTGAAGCTTTGCGAGAAATTGATGTCAACAGCCTTGCACGTCCATCAATAGTTGGTAATAACACAACAGCAATGAATAACGGCAGTGATGGTCTAACAGCAATAGTTCTGGGTGGACTGTTCACCAATACATCGTTCAACAGCTCTCCAGTGAATATTTCCATCAACTTTCAGTCGAATGCTCATCCCAACGATTCAGCTAATGGCAGTTGCCTGTAGCGAATTTCTACAAATAAAAAGATCAAAGTTTTTGGACTTTTCATAAAACACTTCTTTGTTTTTAAAAGAAAAAAATATGGATCAATACACGTATTTACACTTCAAGGTACTCACCTTATATTAATCGCGATGTTAACCTTTCAGTGCTTTCGCTTGCACACTTCATTTCTTTCCGTTTTGCCACCAAAGAGATAAAAGGTGTAAATTATTTTCCTTCTCGAGCAAATTCAGTGGAAATTTGAAAAAAAGGATGTTAAAAATAAACGGCTTGTAAATTCAGTGAAATACCACCATTATCCTTAAGTAGAATGAAGCTTGTTTAAAAAGTTTGAAACCGAATGTAAAAACAAGATTCAAATATAAAAAGATGTCGAAGGTTCTAACGTGCACGACTGACCTTGCTTCCTATTCGCTAACGCAATGACAGTTCTGACCGTTGAACTCGAAATAGCTTTCGGGGGGGCGCGCGCCCAGGATGAAAACAAACAATATTATATATTGCTGTTCTCTTGTTTTCCTATTTTTATTCAATGATGCGATTCAAGGTAAATTCATTACCTGACTAGTGAGTGAGTTCCGCGTTAAATTGCACGCGAAAACCGATATCGCACGATTTGTGAGATATCGGTTTTCGCGTGCAATTTAACGCGGAATTCACGAGTCAAGTAATGAATTTTCCCATAAAATTGTCCATAAATAGCCAAGAAATAACTCATTAAATTATTTTTAATTTGTGTGTTTGCTTTCATACTCGTTAACGTAATAAATAAACAAATTGGGTCGTCTAAAAATATACTTTCTTATAGCAGAGAAGACATCAATGTGAGCGGAGATAGAAATTGTTTTTACCGACCTACTGTCTTTTAAAAAGATGAAATAAGCGATGAGGGACACGAGAAAATCCTCAGGTCAGGTGACAGTTTGTTTGAGAAAAATCCAAAGCTCTTAAACTGCCACTTTCCTTTTGAAATCTCTTCGAGGATCTTGTCGTGTAAAGCAAAATCACGGGAACTCTGGTAGAAACTGTGGAAATATATATTCGGTCGTTATGGCAAGCAGATTGTAGCAATATTCAATAATTTTATATATATTCAATTTAATATTTATATCTATGTAAATTATTTTTTATTTCTTCAATTTAATATTTATATTTAAGGAATATTTTTTAGATCCATTTAATTTAATATGTTTTTATTTATTTAATCTAATCGCTCTATATCCAATTAATTTATTCAGTATATATTCATTCAATTCAATCCGGAAAAAATATATAGTTAATCTCGGGGACTGGGTGGAGCCCTCGGATCAGAAAGAAAAGAGGTTGGGAAAGAATCCTTGTGAGAACATAATGGCGGACGAGGAAGATTTTGACGTTGAAAGAGACCTACCGCCGTTTTTAGCCTCAGTTTTAGACAAAGCGGAACATATTTGGCAAAATGATGTGGGCGAAGGAGCTGCCGAAGCGCATGCTGAAGTTATTGATCAGAGTATCAGAATGCTTTATAGATCGATACGAGATTGTCGTGGTATTGGAGCTAGTGACAAAGAGGAGCTGGATTCACTTGCAGCAGCATTTACGGACGTGTTGTCATCTTTAAGTTATCACATCGCAATTAAATCTGTCACTCCAGCGACTGGTGATGAAACCTGTTTTGCCCCAGGAAAGGAAGAAAAGGAAACCCCTGGAAGACCACGTTTTGACATTCCTGCCGAGATGTTGGAAGAATTGCGTGAATTGAGATTCAGTTGGATTAAGATTGGAGTAATGCTGGGTGTTTCAAGGTGGACGATTCACTGGAAAGTAGAACAATATGGTTTGCAAAATATGACAGGATTTCATCATCTACCTGATGAGGAACTAGACGAGATCGTGAGAGGCTTCATTTCCGACCATGGACGAACTACTGGACAGGGCTATGTTGGAGGTTACATAAAAGCACTTGGCTTAAGAATTCAAAGAAAAAGGATAGGAGAAAGCATGGCAAGAGTAGATCCACAGAATACTGCACTTCGATGGGGCGTTGTTGTTTTACGTAGGACTTATCAAGCACCGTGGCCGAACTCCCTGTGGCACTTAGATGGACCTCATTCTTTGTTACGCTGGAAAATTGTTGTTCATGGATGCATAGATGGCTTTTCGAGAAGAATAATGTTTCTGAGAAGTAACTCAAACAATCTAGCAGAAACTTTACTTAACCTCTTCTTAGATGCCATAAATCGTGATGAAAACCTTTAGCCATCAAGAATAAGAGTTGAAAAGGGTGTCGAAAAGGTCCTAGTGTGCGATGCCATGGTTCAAGCTAGGGGGAGGTAAGGGGGAGTTTTATTGCTGGTCCTTCTACACACAACCAGCGCATTGAAAGACTGTGGAGAGATGTTTTTCGATGTGTATGCCATCTTTATTACTATGTATTCTATGCCATGGAGTCCACTGGTATCCTCAACACAGATAATCAAATTCATTTGTTTGCTCTTCACTTAATCTTCATACCAAGAATCAACAAAGCCCTTGACGAGTTTTGCGAAGCTTTTAATCACCACCCACAAGGTTCGTACAGAAGGAAACTGGTCACCTTACCAAATGTGGACAAATGGCATGTTCCATGCTGACAATCCACTCACATGGGTTACTAGACGAAGAGCCATCAGAAATGGAAATATATGGATATGACCCCCAGGGACCATCTCCCCCTGAAAGGGATAATCATATTGTTATTGACCCTGTTGATCTCAGCCATGGAGATTTACTGGAGTCATTTGTTTTGGAACATCTGGATCCATTGAGACCCTCAACTGAAATGGGTGCAGATATCTATACAGAAGCTTTAGAACTAGTATTTCAGAGGCTTGAAAAACTTGTTGATTCTGGAATACATTTACCACAATAATTGTATTAATGGTGCATTGCTTTATTAACTTCAACTTTATCAACTTAAACTTTAATAATATTTTAAGAACTCAACTCTTGACCCTTTCACTCCCAAGATTTCATTAATAGTTCTCCGGTCTGTCGTACAATTCTTATAACGTTAGTTTGGAGAATTTGGTATTGGATCAACCAATTACCCCCAATTGACATTTTTCTTTATTCTCACCACTGGCCTGCCCAAGATTGTTTCATTATTGTAAAAAAAAATTCTACCTTGGTCAATGATGGGAGTGAAAGGTTTAAAAGATAATAGGTAATCTTTACTGGGAAATGGAACTTTTAAACCAGTAACTGCAGAAAAAAATTGTACACATAGCTTTTTGAATAATGCAGCATTTGCTTGTTAGGAAACTAACAATAGTCTTGAACTGTGCACTATGAGTACTGTTATGATCCTTAATCATGAAATTTAGACATTCTCTAATTTCATGCCAGTTTAAAAAACTGGTATTTCCCTTTCTTATACCTACATCTTAAGGTGGCTAGTAGCAGTTTCCAGGCCCTATAGTATGGTGCACTAAACGTTTCTCAGTTACTGTTTGAATACTGGCATCAAACAAAATCCTAATCAGTACTGAACCAAAATGTGCTTGTTTCCTTAACACTACTAGTTACCATTATGATAATGACTATAACAAAAGTATAACCTGTAAAAACACCCCTTAACTCAAAAAAGAAGTTCAGTAATCTCTATTTGCTATTATTGAGTTATTAATTACATGTTATGGTAAGGGAGTTTTAAACAGGTTATGGTAACCAGTAACAACTACAAGTAATTCATCAATAAAACTCAGTTACAAAACTCAGAGTGTTGACTCCATAACCTACATAACACCGAAATAGCTATTCTTGAAAGCCAGGTCATACAGTTCAAACAGTTCACTATCTGATGGGATGGGAAAAACTGCATTTCCTCGAAGCCAATCCAATGTGTTTGAACAAGTACGAGAAGTTGACATGAAATGCCAAATTTGTTTTTTCTTTTGAGGTGGTTCTTCTGATTCCACAGTTCCCAGGTGAAAAAAAGAAAGTCATTTGTGATAGCTGTAACTATGTACAAGTATGTAGTAAAAAGAATAAAGGCTGATAGTTTCGAAAGAAACTGTTTGGGGCTGCGTCGGTGGGGGTAACGAAACAATTTGGATATATCAACAAAGTTGAGATGGTAAATTGGCCACCGTAACGATTACAAAAGCTGACGTTTCGAGCATTAGCCCTTCGTCGGAGCGAATAGAGGAATTGGGGGTCGTGTGTGCTTTTAAAGGCAGAAAATGGAAAAAATTTAAATTACTTCAAAGCGATCCAGAGACAAGCACTATCTTTTGCAGCCTCCGCTCATTTTATTCAAACGCGACAAAAACATAGGCAATTTTTTTGTCAGAAGTTCTTTCCAGACTAATGACCAACCAGGCACTTTTAAGTGCGCTCGTGCACGATGCAAAACGTGTCCTTTCATTCACAACACTGATAAAATATCGGGACCTAAACGATCCATTAAGATCACCGATCACTTCACGTGCACCTCCGCCAAAGTAATCTATTGCATAATGTGATAAGTCCATTTTCGGGTCCGCAGGCACTTAATTTCTAACGTACTGGTCGAACACAACAAGCGGCCATGTTGTCTTTATTACACACACACAACAACAACAACCACCCCGAGGGGGGTGGTAACGAAAGTAACACATTTCGTTCTAACAGGGAGGTACACGGTTTCGGCTTTCGCTACAATACTCCCCCTCCTAAGAGACACTGTCCTCAGTGTCACGGTGCTAACCACTCCAACAGGAACGAATAAAGTTAACAATTTAACAACAGCTCTGAACGTCTTGTAAAGTTCTTCTAAAACAACAAGCACTGATCAGTAAACAACAGAAACTAATGTCACTCAAAGTTCCTCCTGTCTATCGCTTAAGAAACTCTTCAAAAGTCTATTTGAGTGTTCAATGTCCAAGGTAATGAAGGGATTAGACCCAATCACCGTAACGATTTGGTTCTCTCCGCTCCCTTCCATAACGTGTCCGTACATTATGTGGTAGGCTTCCTCGGGAAGGGGTCCCACTGTCCTTCTCCAACACGCCTTGTTGGTCTACAACTGGAACCACTGGCAGGGCATCAGCAGGTATCTCTGCATCTGTATCCCTTCCCGTGTCTGCTTCGTCGTCACTGTTTTCCGCATCAGATTCAGGCTTCTCGGACATTGTTGTTGAATCAGGTTGGATGCTACCATGAACAGAATTCTGAGACTCCACGGCAATGCTGCCATCCAGAACACCTTCCCTCAGCACCGTTGGAACAGAGCCACCCGGGATAACAGGGTCAATTTCTCCAACACTCGCAACTTGGGATACAGGCGTAACAGTCTCTCCTTCCTCCGAAATCCAGCTCCTCAATGCTGGTCCGAGATATGGCTTGAGTCGGTCTGCGTGAATAACTTTAGCTTTTGCCCTTCGACTTTTTTGAATACGATAGGTTACATCTGACAACACAGACACCTCCAAATAAGGCCCTTCCCACGGACAATCCAACTTGGGGCTCCTGCCTTTCTTTCGGCGTACGTTGTGCAGCCAGACGCTGTCTCCCACCCGGAAAGGCTTACTGGACACTCGTTTGTCATAGTTTCTCTTCTGCCGTTCTGCTGCTTTTCCGAGATGTCGTCGTGCTACCTCGTGGGCGCCACACAGTCTCTGTTGAAGAGCCAATGCATACTCAGTTGACAGAGGCGGCGTATCTGGAGTTGACTCAGTGACTACGTCAAGTGGGACTTCAATTTCACGTCCAAGCATTAGCATGTTTGGGGTTTCCCCCGTAGACTCATGCACAGAGCTTCTGTAGGCCGTCATGCAAGGTTGAAGTTGTAAGTCCCAGTCCTCTTGACTTTCTTTAAGTTTTCCTCGCAGCATTTCAACCAATGTTCGATTGTACCGTTCCACCTGTCCGTCTGACTGTGGATGCAATGGGGGGGTTCTAGTTTTCTCGATATCCAAGAGCTTACACACTTCAGCCATGACTTTGGACTCAAAGTTTGTTCCCTGATCACTATGTAACTCCCGAGGAACTCCAAAACGACACACGAACTCACCCACCAACTTTTCAGCTACTGTAACAGCTTCTTGATTCGGGATACGATAGCTTTCAGTCCACTTTGTAAAGTAGTCGGTTACAACAAGAACAAATTTATTACCACGAGGTGTCTGAGGTAGTGGTCCAAGTACGTCCATCGCAAGACGTTCCATCGGAGCACCAACCACATATTGCTTCAGAGGCGAACGTCGCTTCCGTCCCCAGCTCTTCTTGGCACCACACTCATGACAAACTTTGATCCATCTCTTGACTCGTGAAGTTAGGCCTGGCCAGTAGTACCGAGCTCTAAGCGCTCCCAGTGTCTTGTTGACACCCCGGTGACTTGCAGTTGTATGGTTGTGATGAGCTCTGAGCGCCGTTTCTTGCAGGTTGCTTGGAAGTACAATCTGGTACTGTATTCTAGTACCACTTCCCTCTTCCCACCTCCGGCATAGTACTTGATCTCGGATTTCCAGTTGGTCCCACTGGGCCCAAAGTGCCTTCACTGTGCGGTCATATGGAGAGACATCTTCCCACTTCGGTCGGACTGCACTTGCACCTTTGCACTGTAATATCACCTTTAGGCTAGGATCTGCTGCTTGTTGCTCATGAAGGTACTCTCGAGTCCACGTTGGTTCCAGTTTGATCGTTTTGCACCACGTTTCAGGCTGATCATTGGTAAAGCAACGTTCAGTAGTAGCTGACGACAATTCTGCTCCACCTCGCTTATCGTGAAGAATTTCCGTTTGCTCCTTTACAAACTCGTCACTCCTACCCTGGGAAACATCAGTCTGAACAGCAACACTAACCACTTGCTCAACCTTCTTCCACTCCTTACACCATTTGCAACCATCGTTACAAGGTCTTCGTGACATGGCGTCAGCATTTTGATGTCGTTGGCCTTCTCGATACTCAATCTCATATGTAAACACACTGAGGAACTCTATCCATCTTGCCAACTGTCCCTCTGGTTCCTTGACTTTAAGCACTGAGCAAAGGGGGGCGTGGTCAGTCCTTATGCGAAACTTCGGCCCCTGCAAATAGTGACGAAACTGCTTCACAAACTCCACAACAGCAAGCAGCTCTTTCCGCGTAACGCAGTAGTTTCTCTCGGCCTTGGTCAACGTTCTGCTCGCATAAGCAACTGGATGCTCCACCCCATTCTTTAACTGACTCAAGACGGCTCCAATACCATGGTTGCTGGCATCAGTGTCAAGTATGAACTCCGCAGTGAAATCTGGGTATGACAAGACAGGAGCTGTGGCCAACAAGGTCTTCAAGGTATCAAACGACACCTGGCACTCGGATGTCCAAGTAAAGTCAACATTTACTTCAGTCAGTTTGTGAAGAGGCCTGGCTACCAGGGCAAAATTTGGAACAAAACGTCGATAGTAACTGGCAAGTCCTAGAAGGCTCTTTACTTCAGTTGCATTCTCAGGTACTGGCCACTCATGAACTCGTTTAACCTTCGCAGGGTCAGTCTCGATGCCCTTTTCAGATACAATATGGCCAAGATATGCGACGCGTTTCTGGAACAGCAGACATTTGCTTGGTTTTAACTTAAGTCCAGCTGATGCAAAGCGAACGAACACTTCCTCTAAACGCTCCAGTTCCTCTTGAAAAGTTCTCCCATACACAATGGTATCATCAAGGTAGATGAGGCAGGTCTCAAAACTTAGCCCTGCTAAGATCAGTTCCATTAATCTTTCAAAGGTACTTGGTGATGAGGTGAGACCGAAAGGCATAACATTCCACTCGTAGAGACCAGAAATGGTTACGAAGGCTGCTTTACCACTGCTAGCTGGGTCCATAGGGACTTGCCAATACCCCGATGCCAGATCCAAGGTGGAGAACCATTTTGCACCGGAAAGAGAACACAGAGAGTCATCAATCCTTGGCAACGGGTAAGCATCTTTGACTGTTACTGCGTTGACCTGTCTGTAATCTACACAGAACCTTTGCGAGCCATCCTTCTTGGTAACTAACACCACAGGAGATGACCACGGACTGTTGGATTTCTTCACAATTCCACGTTGTAACAAGTCCTCCACCTGCCTCTCAATTTCCGCATGTTTCGATGGTGATGTGCGGCGAGGATGCTGTTTGATTGGTCTTGCATCGCCTGTGTCGATATTGTGTGTCACTAGGTTGGTTCTGCCAAATTCTTGTTCTGATAAGGAGAATACTTCTTTATGCCGGTGTAAGAGTCCAGCAACTGCCTGGCTTTCTTCTTCGGTCAACTGTTCTGAACTGCGCCGCCAAAGTTCTCTGAGTGGTAACAAGTCTCCACTTTCCTCCGCCCTCCTCTTGCTTTGGTCAATTCCACTTGTGGAGCCCTGAGAGTTAATTTCAGGAAACTCCAGCTCTGCCACGTTGGAAACTGGTTTGGCCACAGCTACCACAGTCTGAGCACCGATGGTTTGCGTTTTGTCAGCAGTGTTAAGAATTCGCACTGGTACAAGGCCGTTATCTCCTGCAGAAACCAGAGTCCTTCCAATATACAGGCCTTTGTCTTGTAGACGGTTGCCACAGGGCTCTAGGATTCGCAATCCTTGATTAGCATTTTCAGCTTTGGACTGTCGGTGGATAAGATGAACTGGAATTACTGCTTCACAATGTGGTTCTATCACTACAACACGGCGAGTTACACATCTAAGACTGAGTTGCTGGAAACTCTCACTACAACAGTCAATTTCCTCTCCATTGATAAGAAGTTGTTGCTGAACTAGGTCAATCTTTGCATCTACATCAGACAAGAATTCCATGCCTAATATGGCAGAGTCCTCAATGTCGGCTACCAGCACACGTAAGCTTACATCTTGAGTTCCTATCCTTATAGTAATCTCCCCTGTGCCATACGTATTGGTTCTGCGCCCGTCTGCCACAAACACTTGTGAGCCATCTTCACGTAAGGGGAATTTAGCATCCTCAGGTAACCTCTTGTAGCACTCATAGGATAAAATATTTCTCACGGCACCCGTATCTACCAGCCAAACAACTTTACACTGTCCTATGAACCCAATGACGTAAAGTCCATAGGGGCGAGATCTCCGATTAGGTACTACTGTCACATTCCCACCCTCTTTAAGATTGTCAACTGCAGTGTTAGAACTTTGAGGCCCATGACTGTCCAGGTATCCTACTGGACCCTCGAGGACACCCTGTTCCCGTTTCCCGAGTACTGGTCAGTTGCCGGTCGTCCCCTTCGTTTAGGGCATTCTTTTCTCATGTGTCCCCTCTTTCCACAATGCCAGCATTCCCATCCCCTGGTTTGGTTTCCCTGTGGCTGTAGTTGGTTTGCAAGAAATTCATTCAATTGCGTGATGATGCTTTGCTGAGCTTCTAATTGCTGTTGTTGCTGGTCTATCTGAAGCCTAAGCCCATCCACCTTTGTTTGCAATTGTGTTCGTTCTGTTTCCATGGCTCTGACTTTACTACCCGCCCGTCTGAAAGAATTATTGTTGTCTAGAAGTCGGAGGGATTCCAACTCTCTAGCTAGGGAAAGGGCTTGGTCGAGAGTTCCCGGTTTTTCCCGTCTAAGATACAGCCTATCATCCTTATCACTCAAAGCATCAATAAAATGTTGGACAGCAAAACGTTCCTGCACGGAGGCACCCAAATCCTGGTATGCTAGATCTACCATTGAACGAATATCTGTAGCTAACACTTGTAAACTCTCACCTTCGAATTGTCGACGATTTAACAGCCTGGCCTGATGCAACTCGGCTTGTTTCTCCACGCCAAATCGTAGCTGCAATCTCTCCACAATTTTGTCGTATTGTTGACAATCTGAATCCGTGAGTCCACTTAATAATTTCCTACTGTCACCACGAAGACTGGCGGCCAGAAACATCGCCTTTTCTTCCTCGGTCCATCCATTGACGATCGAGCAGGGCTCAAAATGCATCAGATATTCTTTCAGGGGTTATTTTCCATCAAAATCTTCCGGTAGTTTAACAGGTTTCCTTGTTTGACGGACCACCGTCAACCCTTGTGATTTTGCGAGGGTTAACAAGTCATCATCGTTACACCGGAATGGATTTGCAATCGAAGCACGTGACGTTTCGGTCGCTGGAAGTAGTGTGCTATCTCTGACCTCTGATGACTTTGCGAGGGTTAACAAGTCAGCATCGTTACGTCGGAATGGATTTGCAGTCGACGCACGTGGTGTTTCGGTCGCTGGAAGTGTGCTATCCCCGACCTCTGGTGACTTTGAAGTCGAAGCACGTGGTGTTTCGGTCGCTGGAAGTGTGCTATCCCCGACCTCCGATCGTACAAAAAACGGGCTAAGCGCCTCCAAATCCGTTTTGAAAGGATTCTCTGACCTGATAGGAGTGGACCACCGCTGCCGCCAATGTGATAAGTCCATTTTCGGGTCCGCAGGCACTTAATTTCTAACGTACTGATCGAACACAACAAGCGGCCATGTTGTCTTTATTACACACACACAACAACAACCACCCCGAGGGGGGTGGTAACGAAAGTAACACATTTCGTTCTAACAGGGAGGTACACGGTTTCGGCCTTCGCTACAATAACTTGCACTTATTGCAAAAAGATATACATCGGCGAAACAGGCAGAAGACTAGGTGACCGATTCCGAGAACACCTTCGAGACGTGGAAAGGAATGACAAGGACACATCGAAACCAGTCGCTAGGCATTTTAATTTGCCTAATCATTCTAAGCAGCATATGGCAATCTGCGGTCTTTCCTTACACTTAGGTAGCACAGATAGCCGTAAAAATCTTGAACAAAAGCTCATCTTTCAAACCGGCAGTCTAAATCCCACAGGGATCAACGAACGCTTATCATTCCACTAATTTATTCTTGTTTTTCTCGTTGCCATGTTCCCACCAATAACGTAGCTCCATTTTCTGCCTTTAAAAGCACACACAACCCACAATTCCTCTATTCGCTCCGACGAAGGGCTAACGCTCGAAACGTCAGCTTTTGTAATCGTTACGGTGGCCAATTTACCATTTCAACTTTGTTGATATATCCAAATTATGTAGCAAAAAGAAATCAATTGGAAAGTAACAATCATTATTATTAGTAACTCATACACATATGTTCTGTATGTATAATAAGATAAAATACATTGTATAAAAGTTTCCTTCAACACAAGCAATGGATTTGTTTGGAGTGTGTTCCAAGGCATGTTGACAGGTTATATTGGCTTTTACAAGTCAGTGTAACTTAAATTGTGTTAAATGCTTTCATCACCACACCTGATTTTGCACATTGTACCTGCCATATTTGCAATCCTACATGAAAGAACTTTTCAAAAACTAACCAAACCTGTACCTAATACTTATATATTACCTCATTTGTAGTCACGAGCTCTTTCACTTCAGCCACTGGAAAGTGAATTTGTGGTGTCTTTGCAAAACCAAGGGATGGTTCTTTACTTGTTCCAGTGACAAATTCAAGGATGTTTCCAAGGGTGACAACTCTGCGGCCACTCAACACATCTCTAACATATTTCACAAATTTGCTATAAATAGCTTCTTCATGAAAGAGCATGCTGGATCCTTCCTCTGAGAATTCTGGTTTCAGCAAGAACAAAAGATGTCAAACTGATAAACTGATAACGCTAGATGGCGTCAGAAGATAAAGAAGCATAGGAAATTTCCTTCCGAACATGGGAATTCCTAAAGTATTCATTCCACCTTTAAGTTCCCGGACACAAGAAGGCAGTTCCAGATCTTCAACAAATATTACCTGCAGTATTTCTTCAGGTATGTACACAGGCAACTGGCCATTTTGAAACAGGGCAATACAGACCATTTGACCAATGTAATAGCTATCTTCAGACATGTCCTCTTTGAGGCCATTATCAAAGTAAATGTCTTTAATCTTTTGATTGCATAGTCTGATCCATTCCTTGCGAGGCCCACAACTATCAACAGCTTGCTCAACATAAAATTGAACTTCAAAGGTGACCCTTGGATCCACTACATGCTTTAGTTCCACAAATGTAGTTTCCAGAATATTATGTCTATCTGCAGTTATAGAATTGGTCTCTCCTTCTAGGATTCGTGATGAATTGGTTACTTCTAACGGTCTTCCAGAAAGAAATTTCTTCTGCAGATATCTAAGCATCTCAGTTGGTTCCATTATGTCCTCTGGGAACTCATTTACAACTCGGCTAAAGAAGTCATGTGGACTTTCTGTTTTCTGCTCCTCCTCTTGTTGTACATGGCTGGTATAGAGAGCAGAGATGCCAGGGTTGTCTGCCAAGCTGTGAGGGACAATATCAGAATTACCACTAGTGGTGCTGAGGACAATACCAGAAATTCCATTGGAGGTGCTTGGGATGATGTCAGAAGTTCAATTAGAGACATTGGGAACAGTGCCAGAACTGCCATTAGAGTTTCCGGGGACAATCCTAGGATTACCATCAGAGGTGCCAAGGACAATACCAGAAGTTGATTTGGAGGTGCCAGGGACAATGCCAGAAGTTCCATCGGAGGAGCCAGGGACTATGCCAGAAGTTCCATTACAGTTGCTGGGGATGGTGCTAGTCTCCTGGGCTCCAACTTGCAGCAGCTCAGAGTCAGAATCAGATGCATGGTTTTCATTTAGCACGAATTCAAAGCCCACTTTAATCCTGATATACAAGGGACCCTGGCCAACCAATTTCTTCACTACATCGTAATTATACTCGGTTTGTTTGCTTAGATGCAGGACACTGATTCTTTTTTGAGTTACTTTTACGATTCAAAATCGTTGCGTCCAATAACACTGTAATTTTCTTTCAGGGTTGATGCGATCTTTTCTCTGACCTGCGCCTCGCAGTCTTGTTCACTAAGTGTAACCATGCCCCTTTCTAGGAACATTTCTTTCTTCAAAAAATAATCTTCTGTATCATCTTCCTTAGAGTTTAGAAGGGAAAACTCAAAAGGTTTTTCTTTGAAACCTGTCCTTTGCACAGCTCGCTTCGGTTTGCCTTTCGTTCCTCCTCGAGGAATCTGATAGCGTAGTCTATCGTTGGAGTCAAGTCTTTTAAAAGTTCCTCCATACCGACTCCGGTCCATCATGTTTCTTGCTCGAATAACGCTTTCCACGACGCTGTGAAGCATTGATTGGCTTTCCGTCGAACCTTCTGACAATACTGATGTAGATGGGGAATCCACTGTTAGCAACATATCCGAGGCTCGCCTTAAGAGGCCTGCTGCTTCAGCTATTTTGTCATTCATTGCCTTTTCGTACTACAGTGACTACAAGTACTCCTTCTCATGGCGGACGAACGCTGCACGTGAAACGCTATCGTTCCCAAGCCCATATCTTTCTGATCCGATGGCTCGACCCAGTCCCCAAGATTAAATATATATCTTTCCGGATTGAATTGAATGAATATATATGGATTAAATTCAATGGATATAGAGCGACTAAATGAAATAAATATAAGTATATGAAATAAAATAGATTTAAAAAATATTCCATATATATAAATATCAAATTGAACAAATAAGAATTATTTACATAGATATAAATATTAAATTGAATATATATAAAATTATTGAATATTGCTACAATCGGCTTGCCATAGTCGTACATCTTTCCTTAAGGTTACTTCCCACCTTCGCGGGTGTCCTTCAGGAAAAAATTCGTACGCGCGCTAGTTTCAAGAAAACCAAAACAAACTATACATCAAAAGAAAGCTTAGTAAATGCAGTTTACGATAAGAATATGATTTAGGCGATTTTTTATTTAAGGAGTATCAGGAGCCGGTAAGGCTTGAAATGACTGAGGGTCCTTCTATTGAATTTATCGGGTATCGGATCCTGCAGCACGAGCAAAATGTTTGCACAGTCTTATTCACAAGGCATCAATCAACAGAATTGTGTCAGACTTTTCCGATATTCTGATTGGTTGTCCAGATATCCGCATCTAAAGTTGGAGCAGTGTAAAATATGCGAAACGCGTTGCGTAAATGGTCACAACGTGAAAAATATTTCAAATATCAAAATTTTCTGACACGCTTTCGTTCTTCATTATCCTTGGAATGTTTTGGCGAAATTTCACAAAAATTGGTCAAATTTACATGCCCTATAAATTCGCTCAAAGTGGATGTATTCCTCTCAAAATGAAATGCGAGACTTTTGGTTCCTAAGGGGCCGACCATTTAACTCCTGAGGGAGGGGGGGTGGGCGATTTTGAAAAAAATTCCTGCAAGCGCTTGTTGAAAGAAAAAGGTTGCGTGCAGCCCAAATGTAACAGAAAAAAGAGCATTTAATTTAGAACGGAAAAAATATCCTGCCCAGCAGATTGCTAGAAAAAAAAATTCTTGATGATCAGAAATCCCCCAAACCCCCATCCCTCAAAGGTTAAATGGTCGACCCCTAAAGGTTTGTAGACAACTGTGGCCACACCAAGAGATTATCTCACCTCCTGAAACCGCAAACCAATGGGAAGACGGGACCTGGCGTCAATGACAACGCATCAAGATTTTCCCGGGAAAAGTATCGGATAGCAGTCACGTTTTTTATCTCGCTCTGTTGAACGTCGTGTAATGAGCAAAATTGGCAAGGAAAAAACCCGCAGCAAAAAAGGTAAAGCTGGAGAAACTGCTGAAAAGCAAAACAGCGAATCGACAGACAGCCTAAGTAATACCCTTGTTGATGAAATGAGTTCCCTCGGGTAGGTTTATTCATGGTTTCATGATTCGAGTAGATTACCTCTGTATCAAGGCTGGTACTTGCCTATTGAAATGAAACTTCGTTTAAACCTTATGAACGACAAATGTAGATTTGATGGCGACTTCTTTGTTCGTAATTTGGATGCCAGCGTGGAGAGGAGTGCCAGGACTGGTTTTTTTCCCTGATAAAATGGTGCCATCTCTCTCTTCTTTGGGCCTGTTTTTTTCTTTTTCTTATCCTAGGGACTCTTCTCTAAGTATTATTTCTGTTTTTTATCCATGAGAACAGATTTTCCACCAGCAGAGAACTTTCACGTGTGAATTTTGTCAAGTGCGCGATGTAAAGTAAATATGCAAATAACATGAAATTGCCGCGAATATTCCTTCAAACCAGGGGGTTCTCCCTTTACGAGATTATGACACCCTCCTGATTTATTAGCTTTTATTTGAGAGTAAACTTTCCTAAATAAGTAGGACGCATTTTGAGATTTCACATTTTTTTTTTTGTAAACAGTAGGTAAAATGTCTAACTTCAATCTATTCCAATAAAAGAAAAAACGATTTTCTCGATCGGCTTCCGAAGGTGGGAAGTAACCTTAAACATGAAGGCGCGCTATAAGAGGAGAGGTCCCTTAGGTGCCTGGTAGACGAACAAAAGGAGCTAATGAGATGTTTACTTCCACCAGCATGGTGGCAATGATGTAACATGCGAACCACCCTCTCCGATTTCAAATTTGCCGCCACAAATAAAGACAGTCTCCATTGGCGAAAGGAAATACAAATCTCAAAAATTCTTCTATTGTGATGAAAACATAAAACAATTTTGAGGAATGCGCCCGCTGTTCGCTGCTTTGGATTAGCTATAGCTCAAGCTGACTTGACACTTAGAGTTCTACATCACACGACGGTTGATTGACAACTGATCCAGAGGTACCTAAGGCACCTCTCCTTTTAAAGCGCGCCTTCGTGTTTAAGCGACTCATCTGTACCTTCTGATCGTCGCAGAAGAAAGGGTTCAGCCTTAAGCCGATTGTCAAAGCTAATTCTTTTTCACCGATTAACCACAACAAAGAAGCAATGTAGATGTTTAATCACTCTAATGTATCACGATAATGTTTAATGCTCAACAAACCATTTCAGTCTCCTGCTGCCTCGATCGAGGTACTAGCCGTTGTAGCGCTCTATCGCTTTACCAAGCCAAGCAAAAAGCTAGAAATAGAATTAAGTAAAACTGATATGGCCTCATTGAGTTTTTCTTAGCGATTTATAGCTACCATTTTTTAATTTCGAGAACATTTCATAGATGTCAGTTTCAAAGGGAAATTTATTCCTACAGAGAATAAATGAATTTATGCGGCTCGCTACGTGAGTTAATGTTGGACTAGAAGGGGTCAGTTTACATACGGAACTCTTAGTTCTGAGTATTCAATAAATGCAGGCCAGAGTTCAGGCCTCTTTTTCCCCAGCTTCAGTAGGAAAACGTCTTCCCCACCCTTGGCCTTCCCGTAAGAGTTAATTAAATGAGGGGGGGGGGGGGTATCAAATGGTTCAGACGGCGGGTTTGCCCTCGCCTTTCTTTGCTAGAAATAAATTACCATTTAAGACTATTTGATTCAGTTGACTTGTTAGAAAATAAACGGCCGTGATTGTGGCCAATGTATGGCAGAACTCTTGATCTCAGTTTCATTACTTGCTCCCAGCAAACACAGCTCAGCCTTGGCTATGCGTTCCCCCCCCCCCCCCCCCCTTTTAAGTCAGTTTAAGGTAACGAGCGAGAGGCATAAATAAACCTTACCAGACTTACGAATGTAGAAACTTGAAGTTTATCGGTAGATTCTATTTCATGGTTGGCCGAACCAAAAACTCACGCTTCCCTTTTATCAACGTTGCCTAAATCAAAACAGCGATGAATAAGCGATGTTCTCTCTAAAAAAAGTTTGAACGTCGAAACAACCTTACGCCAACATTGCCCTGTACAAAAGGTAGATTTTTCAGGTCTAAAAACTGTGGGGTTAAACATATCAAACTCACGGGGTACAAATAGTCTCTTACTGAATTTCGTGACCACGCCCACTTCATCGGCCCACTCAAATCGAGTGCGATTTTTGGATGTTATATCATCTTGCCGACTGTCTGTATAAAAGGTTAACAATGTACCACCGAAATATTGAACTATAATATGATGGCTTTCCATTTTGTGTATTTTCGTACTACAAAGTAAAGTTTTTCCCTCGTCATTTTCACCTTTTCCCAAGCGGGTCCGTCAAAATTAAGAAGGCGTTCGTGACCAAAACAAGACCGAACAAGGAGTCTTAGGCGATTTCTCCCTAACGCAAGCGCAAATTGAAAATGTACCGCCAAAATCAAAGAGAGGAACAAATTTCCTTTGTTTTGATATGTAAATTGTCGAACAAGGAGCAGATTGAAACTCGTCAAATGGCTAGTCAAAACAGCCACACCTTCCTCCTCTTGCTCGTTTCCTGTTTTATAAGTGTGAAAGCAGTGGGAGAAGAATCGGGTAGCTCGGAAAGCGCTTCACCATCGTTTACTTACGAGATAAACAAGTAAGATTTGTAAAGTTATTTTCCGAAAGAGTCGGAATAAATACATTTTTTTCAGGTTAGATTGCTGTTTTTACCCTAAACGTCGTCCAATAAATTTTTGTTGCAGCCTACTAATCTATACAATTTCGAATGAAAATATTCAGATGCTTCACCGTCCCCGAAGGGGCTTCTGTCCTGGTGTACCGGTTCACAAGGGAATTACCATTGTTCTGTCTTTGTTTAGGAGTTATCGGTTAGCTATTGTGTATTGTTTGGTCTTTTGTATTGGCTCTTGTGAACCGGTACACGAGGACAGAACCCCGAAGGGTCTCCACTCATCGAAGCGTGTACTGTAGCCAATGTAGTGAATTTTCAGTCTCTTGTTGGGTTTGTCAACCTCCGTGACTTCAATATCATACAATTTTGTATCTTTTCTCTGTGAAATGACCTTTTTAACAGGGGTGTATGCTGAGTATTCGTTGCAGAGTCGCTTTGGTTCCCTTATCTCTCTCTTTGGCTTTTCCGCCATTTTGAAAATTTGCTCAGGAGGGCATCTGGGTTAGCGGCCGCGCCAGGCTGGAACCGACAAAAACAAATGTTCATCGCAGTGGGGAAACAGTTTGATATGTGTCGGAATTTGAATATTCGATTTATTACAAGTTTTGTGGCGGAGAGAAACCTTTTAAAAAATTATTTCACGCAAAAGTGGTCCTGGTGTGAACTTTCATATCTATTTTCCTTACTAGCTAATGTTTAAGGTTTTTGGATACGCGAGATTTTTGTTTTTTGGGAAGGTGAACAGAAGACTTGTTTGCTAAATTTTTTTAGATGTTTTCTCCTACAGGCATATTGGATTTTTTTTTTTTGGTAAGGTTGTCCAAATCAACTGATTAACAAAACACCTGTTCTCTAACTAGACAATATCATTGCAATTTTTGAGTATTTCTTATATCATTCACATGTATTTCTCACTACATGATGTGTTACTTGAACTTTCAGTCTAGTACGGTGGTAAGCACGAGAGTAAAATGTGTCTGATATCCTTACAATACTAAGTGTCAGATAATTAAGTTTAACACCTACGGGTAATTAGGAATGTTCCACACTAACATCTTTATGTGATTTGTTACATATTTTTTCTAACTGGTCGCTTCATAGTATACCTCTATCTCATCTGCACAGAAATTACTACTTCCTGTCCACAAATTGTTGTTACAGAATGAGCCACCGTAAGTGTTACAACCACTGAAATAGGAATTATAGTTACTATTTGCATAGTTTGCAACGTAAATCTCATGTCCCCCACCGAATGTTGGACCGTAATTGTTATAGCTGTATGTTGCATAAGAACGGCGCCAGGAATAAATATCCTTTTTAAAGTATCCATATCCGTAATAGTTTTTGAGGGAAAATATAAAAGCGGTTGATGAATACCTGTATCCAGGGTTCCCTGAAAGAAAGCAGACATGGAATGGATTTAGTTAGAAATTCACACAAACCTGTATATAACTAGAGGCACTTAAACCGATAATTGATTTAGCATTTAAACAACAGATTGCCACGTTGCGGAGTCTAGGATGGAGCCAATGGAAGCTAAGGTTATGATAGCGTTACTGAAAACCCTTCATATCTGAGCAATCATATACAACTGTGTAAAGCTTGATTCTGATTCCGTCTAAGCATTCTCAGTTGCTATTCAATATTGCTGAGATTTTCCTTTGTTTACCCCGTCTAGTAACTGAAAGAAAGCGATCATTGATGTGTCATGTATCACAGAGTAAACTCGAAATCTTCATGACGTGTAAGTGTAAATATTAACTAATATTTTGTTGTGGAGTGAGATTATTGTTTTTTGGCTGATTCATGGAGTGTTAAAACTCTTTTGTTAATCAGTGTGCATGGTTCATCTTTAGTAATAACACCGCCTGGACCCTACAACCCTTTGCCATTGTCTCTGTGTTATTTAAAAGTGCTCATAAATAGATTATTAGGTGTAATTATTGTATTGGGGATCTCAATTCAACTCTCAGTTTGGTTCACCACAGTTCTTTCTATCGTGTACTCAATTAAGAAGCTAGCTGTGATTTGTATCTCCAGTTGTAAACCAAGGAACCAACTCAACAACAGATGTGTAGACACGATTCAGGGATCTTCTCGGTAAACTTTGTTGTAACATTGAGTAAAACGCAAAACGTTTGTGTTACGTGATAGCGATTTGCTAAACGGCTGAAATTAACCACTACTACGGTAAATCACGACTGGCAATCCAAACATTGCATGTCACAATATTTTTAACAACAGAGTTACTTCTTATGGCTTGATCGTTTTCAAATTTAGTAAGATTAGTGAAATAGAGGAGCTTACATCGCCATGAGCTACTAGTGTAACCGCCAAATATGTAACCATGAGCTTTGATGATGGTAACTGTTTTTCCCAAGTTATCACAATTTCTATGAAATGTTTGTGAACTCCACCCATAGGTAGAGGCTCTATAGCACAATTTCCAGTAACTTCTTGATTGACTCCGTAAGCGAGATTGAAGCCAGGAATCCAACTGGGCCATTTTGTTGTGATCTCCATTTAGGATAGATGAGCGTCCAAGGCCCCCTGTGGGGTATAAAGGCAAAGAAACCGCACTGTTTTAGCAAAAACCGTATTATAACAACAACTTTTACTATGGATAAAAATTTAAAGCTTTTTTAATTATGATAAAAAGCCCAGAGCGATACTGAATCAGAACCCATGCCACTACATCTGTCACAAAACACTAACTATTAAAAAAAAAAAAAAAAAAAAAAAAAAAAGAAACAAAAAAACAAAACAAAAGGCAAACTATTAGATGTGGGGACAAATGAAAGGGCTTACGGAAAGTATCGCAGGTTGTCCCGTTGCCATAGTAGTGGGCTGTATTGTTACACTGGCAAGTAAATGATCCCTGTGTGTTAATGCATTTTGCTCTGGCGTCACAGTTATGATTGTTGGTTGCACATTCATCGACATCTATAAAAGAAAGGGAGCACAAAAGTCATACTGAAGCTCACTGACCACCTATGAAAATCAATAATCTCAATGTGGGTCAGGCGGGGATTGTTTTCTAAATGATTTTAAACGTCCTAAAATGGAGACTTTTCGTACCCTGGGACTCTTCCGACTGACTTACGGATCTTGGTGGGTGTAGGGGTTGATTTTAGAATAGGCAGGTACGAGACCTGAGAACCGTTTTGGCGAAAACTTCTTGGTGAGGTATGGAAATTAATAGGCTTAGAAGCATATCGAGTTTGAGAAGCACCGTTGAGAGTTTGTAACGTCAGTGTAAAATGTACCTCTGCAGGTTATTCCATCTCCAGTGTAACCATTATCACAAGCACATTTGTACGATCCAACAGTGTTTTTACACGTAGCATTACTATGACATCCATGACCTGAAGAACACTCATCTGCGTCTGTAACAGGCAATAAAGAAAACGGAGTTCAAGTTGATTATGGCCATCCTTACATGTACATTCAATCAGTCCCTAAGTCGCTGGATTGATGGAAAATTCAGTCAGTCAGTAGATAACTTAGTCAGTTAGAGATCAATCAGTCAATCAATAAAATATTGGAAAAGGACTTTAGAAAAAACATCGGGAGGGAGAACGGGAATAGCGAGAAATGCATCATTTTTTCCTCTCTGGGATCATTTAGTTTTTGCGATAATCCGTGTAGCTGTGTCTATTTGTTTTTATTAACTACTGGGGAAAACATTATGGCTACTTGGTGTCATTAAATTACAAGTCCTATCAATCTACCTTTCTTTGTTCATAGATTTATTTGATTAATTCATTCTTATCTATTAAGATGTGAATGTAAACCGCATAGACTCCTATAAAGACCTTTTGTTCAGCGGAGTTTTAGAATGAGAACATTCGCTGAAAGTAAGTTCCTCAATCCCTACCTGTACAATTCCGACCATCACCTCTAAACCCACTAGCACAATGGCAATTGAATGATCCCTGTGTATTTGTACAAATCCCATTCATGCTGCAGTCATGATTATTTCCTGTACATTCATCAAGGTCTTACAATAAAGAAACAACAACGAAGACAATTTCAGACTGACAACGATTAAAAAGAAATTAACCAGATAAAAAGCTACCAATCGCAACTGGTTAGAATGGACAAGCCATTGGAGGAAAGGATGGAGGGAGGAAGGAACAAAGGAAAATAGGGAAGAAACTAGGTTGCTGATTGTACCATTTCAAATTCCAATTTAATTGAGCAAAAACTAATCCATGAATCGATCTTCCAGTCTCATTAATAATTAAAGGTGCGGTCTTGCAAAAGAATAAAAAACAGTTACCTTCTAAACATGTATAATTATGGCAGCTCCTGCAATTTACGTCATTCCATGTAAATTTATGTCCAACTCCCAAGGTGTGAACGCAGTCCTCGTTCAGTCGGAAATCGTTGGGTTGGTGTGGAGCCCAGTAAGTGAAGTTGCTTGACTGGTTACCGGTCCAAACAAAGGTGCCCTCGGTGTCTCTGTCATTAAATCCAATCCATCCTTTGTCTCCATTCAGACGGTGCTGTATGTAGACATTTTCTTCTTGATTTTTTACAGCGATTAGGCTGGTGTTGTATAGTTGGCAAGTTTTCTGGGCCTCTGTCCAGTTTCTGCACGACTGACTTGTGGTGTAGCAAAAGCCAGAAAAGTAGGACCAACCTGGTTTACAGACGTCTGAGCCAAACAAATGTTATAGAGAGAGTGTAGTCATCTCGCTAGTTTAATGGTAATGACTTTGAAACAATTTTACGTGTTATCTTTATTTCATTCGTAGTTACTCTTACCTGCCAGAACAACGTAAGACACGGTAACAGGGTCATGCTGATCAGCGAACAGCTCCTTGAGACAAATACGAAATTCGGATGTCTTGATATGCTGCAAAAAAGGTTATTGAATCAGAGACTGGTCGATAGCAACCGCCAGAGGGAAGTGGTTGCGCCATGATAAAATTCACCTGATCCCCGTCAGCTGTTTGGTTTTGTTCTATCCTTTCAATCCCTACTCATACTCTGTTAGTGACGAATGATCCTTCCTTCGTACCCTCTGAAAACCATGTGATCGGTCCAGTGGTTCCTCCCAAAATCCTCCCCTACCGATCCCCCTCCAAAATCCTCCCCCACTTATCCACCCCCCAAAATCCTCCAAGCAATAATTAATAACTGGTCTCTCTTAGATTAAAATTCCCTGGGTATCACGAGCATTTGCATGTGCGCTCAGGGACTATGTATGCATCAGAACTTATTACAGATACAGTTAAGCTGTCTAAATGGATTGTCAAATCAAGTAAAAAGCAAGTAAAAAAATTAATGTGTACCTCTATCCATGCAGTAACAGACATATACTTTGGGTTTAAGTTGTTTCCTTCTGGAATTATGATTGGCAGTGATTATTATCGTAGGTTCCTTGTCATAAGTCTTAACGAACTGTACGTCCTATAGGGTAAAGCATGCAAATGTATCAAGCCATAGCCATCAAATAAACAGGAAAATATATCATTAAAGAAGACTCTTAACAGGAAGTCTGATCGACCGTAAATATTGCGCCAAAATCTTTATTCAATTACATTCATTAATGAGTTAGGTGAGGCAGTGGCAAAACTGTTTGCGTATTTTTGCCTATTGAAAAATGAGAAATGAATACAAAAATAAAGTAAGAGAAAATTTATTGAGTAATTGGAGCAGAAGCTACAATAATTGCGGCATACTTCTTCGTCGACAAACTCTTTAGTATACAACCATATTTGCAGCCCACCTTGCAAAACGCACCATTGTAGTTTGCAGAAACAGAGCTGTTGTTAGGAAAGTCGATTTTTCTACTTTCAGCGAAAAGGGGGCGATGTATTTCCTCAAAAGCCATCCAGTTCTTGAAAGACAAAATCAAACAGCGCGTTGAATAATGTTCGTTAACCATTAACCAAGAAAAATCGGCAATTTCGGGTGGAATTTATCAATTTTTTTGTGAATATGGCTAAAAAACTTTAAAAACTGAATTAATTCCGCCGTAAAATAAGAAAACGAAATAAACGACAAACAACAGACAAAACTAATATAAAAAGAAACAAAATAAAACAAAACAATACAACACAAAAAACCAAAACAAAGCAAAGGAGGTAAGAGATAGCAAAAAAAAAATAATAACTTGGGAAACAAACAAATGAAAAACAAAGAAGGGGAGAAAGCACGTGCACATATTGTACAAACTAAACTAGAAACTGGACTGAAAGATTAAGAATTAATGAAACTTGTGACAGCATGCACAGCTTGAGCAGTCCACAGATGTTAAGTTGGTACATACCACAAGGATGTCCTCATGGAGTCCATCATAATTTTGTAACTCTCTGAGACAAATGTGAAAGGTAGAACGGGTAGCATTTTCTATCCACAGACTGGCGGCATCGTGCTTGTAAGCTGAAGTTACGTGATCTGGTGTCGCAAGAATTGTGGGTGTGGCTGCAAACTTATCCTTTACAAAATAACATATTTGTTAGTTGCCTATGAGGAAGAAGATGGAATGAGTCATGTTAGGCCATATTTTAAGGAATCATCCGGACATGCAAAATCACGATAGTCATGATTTGGCTGGGGAAAGACAACTGGCTCTATAAACGTGGTTGTAATGAAAAACAAGTATATGCGAAATAAACGACAAACAACAGCCAAAACTAATATAAAAAGAAACAAAATAAAACAAAACAATACAACACAAATAACCAAAACAAAGCAAAGGAGGTAAGAGATAGCAAAAAAAAAAATAATAACTTGGGAAACAAACAAATGAAAAACAAAGAAGGGGAGAAAGCACTTAAAGTATCTATAAAGTAAAAACCATCTTAAAGTAGGTACAGGAAAACGCAGAGAACATCATCTGGTTCAATTCAAAATCTCAGTGAACATAAAGGAACACTCACGTTTGGCAGACTAATGTCTACGCACTTCGTTCCAGTCCACCATTCTGGAATACGTGTATTTCCTGTCACACCTCCATTTGGAGCTCCTTGGTAAGCCATCCAGTCGACGGTTGCGAATTCCTTTGTTCCACGATCATTTCTTCCTGCAGCGGTAGCACAAACCTCCAAGAGAGAAATAAATTTCGTTAAACATGAGTCTTCCCAAAAAAGAGTTATTTGTCTCGACGAAATTAGCTTTAATTTTGATGGAAATCTACCACCACTGAAGTCAAGCACGCGTGAAGTCACGAACTAAAATGCATTAGGAATACAAATAAAAAGCCTTTCAAACAATTGCTTCTCGATGTTGGTCTAACAAGAAAATAATTCATTCCTGTCATCAAGGAAAAACTAAGCATTTAAGAAACTTTGATAGATCAAGAATATTGTTTGTCAAGTACATAGCGGTGTAGAACGAAAATGACAATTTTATGAAAGAGTTGACTGTTTCTTTCTTGGCTACCACTCAAAGCTTGTCGAACGAAAAATAGAAGAAAGAATTTTCATTCAAAACCGGGTAACAAGTAGTTAAAAAATGACTAACCCTGAAATTCTGGTAATTGACATTTTCCACCCATGAGACGGTGGCTTCGTGCACAAAATTCCTCCTGGTGGAGTTCCAGTGAGTGATAGTTATCTGAACGTGCACCTACTTGTCCGGATAGAATGAAAATGGCGGGAAGGTCACCAACTCACAAGCCGTCTCAGCCCAAGAAACATCTCTCTTTAGCTCAACTCTTCCTCTCTGAACTGGAAAGCCTAAAGCAACATTGAAATAGTAATCATGTGACCTTGAAGCTTTTGAAATAGTAATCATGTTATTGGTGTTCTCTCTCCCCTAATTAAGTCTGCGTTACTACGTTATTCGCTGATGATACTAAGAAACAACATACACTTTCATCCCTTCAGTGATAAGGCTATTACTTAGAGAATTATCCTCATTTGTCTGGATAATCACCTCTGGCTGGCGCTGGAAGTACAAGTGCGTAAAGTATCCTAATCACGCGAGCCGTAGTCAAAGCACCAAATCCAGACATAATAAGTGTTTTCTCTAGATATTTGAAGTGCCAGTTGACGGTGTATTCTCGTGAATCATTCTTTTCAAGAACTAGAAAGCATTATTCATTTGGTGCTCATTTCTCATTGCTCATTGTGCAACTAGAAACGCTCCTAATTTTGAACACCTGAAAACGTGCAAACGATCGCAGACATACATAAAATAAAACTCCTCTCACCCGTGCAGCTTCCAGGATGATACAGAGTGTGGTTGCTCTTCAGTCTGCACATTTCCAGCTCGAACATGCACTTGTTTTTGAACGTGGTCGAGTTCGATGAACACACTTGTTCTTCATATGAAGGGCAGCTTTCTTCACATACGCAACGGGCATCAAATGCGTCGAATGCCTTGCAGACAGCAAAGTAATCGCATGTAACGTTGATGCACGGGTCAAGGTCTTTGGAATAGTATCAAATATAACCACCAAGTGAGCAGTGTTTATAATGTTTTATTAAGGTAAAGGTGGGATTTAAATGAAAGACTGACTCCCCTGACCGGTTGAATTTTTCTTGCTTTCTAAAACATTAAGCTCCTGAGATTGTTGTAAGTCCTTTCAACGTGCTGTGGTCATTGTTTTCTGAGATTACAAACGAAATGCTATAACCTGGCCACAACCTTAAGAAAAACCCTTGATTCTTTATTGACGTTACAAAGAAAAGCAAACTCAAAACAAACTTTCTAGTAAACAAATTCGAACACCCCCTTTGATCTACTTCCAGTATACCAAGATTCATTTACTCCAGTTTTTTTAAGAAGAATCTATGCATACGATGAAAGGGCCACCCCATAATAAAGGTGGCGTTAAATGAGAGATAATTAGAGATAAAAAGGCTTTTATAAATAAGTGGATTTTGATATATTGTTAGCGATTCGAGAACAAAATATGGAGCTATTGAATTCATTTGAGTTCATAAGGTGATAATCAAGGAGCAAGTCAGAGCTATACTGTTGCTAAGGTACTGTGACATTGTATTTTTAAAAAGATCAAAACTTGCAAGGAAAATTTATCATCGAATAAATTGTGTTAAAAGCGAAGGAAAACATATTACGTCTACTTATAAGACGAACTTTCAAAACCTTTTCCATTTCCTCTTGGATGACTGACATCTTTAGTTTAGTAAGTTCTTGTGACAGTCCATGACATGAAATAATTAATGATTTCTATCATGCCATCCCATTGGTGGAAAGACATGCGTAAAATAATTTAAACTATCTGCTTATTGCCCACCTCCAATGATTGCATAATGTACAGTTACTGGGTCATGAGTCTTGCTTAGTCCCCGACTGTCTTTAACACAAACCTTAAACATCGACCGACTAACTTCCTGCAAAGACAATTAGAAAACAATTGGTCAAGCAACAGAAAAATTCATTTCTTTGGAAAAATGTTATCCTCCCCCAAATACAACTGACACCTAAATTACTAACTTGCGAGGTGATTGCCAAGACTTCAACAAAATTAATGCGTGAACGATGATCTCTGTTTTAACCAATGTCTTGATATTTATTGTTTCCCATGTGTTACAGCCCCTGGTTGTTTTATCAATATAAGTTCTTTGTCTTTTGCAACAACCAAAATAAAACAAACATATGGACTAGAGAATTGCTAAAAACGCAGAAAACCCAATATAAAACATAGAAACAAACCAAATAACAGATACAAGAAAAATGACAAAAATAACTTGTATTGATTTTTTACCTCTATCCAAACGTTTACAGCATTGTTACAGCGATCTTCTGAGTTTTTCCACGATGCACTTGTGGTGTTTTTATAACTTGCAGATATCAAGACCGTAGGCGGCTCGTAAAATGGGTTTTCAAACTTCAAATCCTGTTTTTGCACACAAAATACAAAACTTTAAATCTCAGGGATAGACCTGGGATAGACCTGTTCATGGAAAATAAGTCTGTGGAGTGCTCCCTCGACCTCAATGTCAGTTGAAATTTTGAAATTAAACAAGTAAAATCTATTATCGACTTGTTTGCGATCAACAACAGAAAAAAAATAACAATATCAACAACGCATTTAAACAAGAAAAAATTAGGTTAACGATTCCTACCTGACAAAAAGCGTAACTATTTTTTCGCAATGGAGCACTGTTTCCGGCGAAATGAATCTTTCCTTCTTCAGTGAAGTTCCAGTTGGAAGGTAGAACGTCATATGCAAACCAATGCTGGTGAAGACAAAGGAATAAATAATTTAGAAAATTAAATAAAATAACAGTTGATTATCGCAATCTATGCACGACAAAAACTTAGCTGGTATGAAACAAAGGAAGTAAAGGCCTTCGACACACATAAACAAAGCAAAGAGCAAATCAATCAATCAAAGTGATCAAAGTTTTTTTTATGTCTTTACGTGGGGCAGGGTTGCATATATTGCCCGAGCCAGAGGCTCATGTATGAAACGCAAGACTACAACCCACCCATCCCACCCCAGGGGAAGACATTCATCACACAGTAATCTCGTGCGTGGGAAATTAACGCCTCCTACCCCTAACCCTGCAGGAGACGGGGCCTCCATTTATTCGTCCCTATGCGAGAAGACTAGAATATCTAAACCATTTCTTGATGTTATAGAAAGGCAGCATATTCTACTCAATTATTTTAAGACTTTGAGTGTTGGTCCGACCGGGGCTCGAACCCTCGACCTCCCGCACATCAGTCCAGTGCTCTATCTATTGAGCTAACCGGGAGGCAAAGAGTTTAACAACTAATAAACGAAAGTTGGATTTGCGTTAACGATGGACCTCAATGCCTTACATGAAATTCTATCGCTTACTGATCATATCGGTCAGAGAGTAATACAATCCATTTATCGTTAAATTTTGAAAACTGCCTACCACTTTCAGGTCCGAATGGATACCATCAAATGTCATGAACTCTCTCATACAGACGTAAAACTCATTTTTACTGACGCCTTCCAGCCAAAGATTCACGGAATCATACGGTCTGTCCGTATGCTTATGCTGAACAGTAACAAAAACTTGTGGCTTGTTCTTGAAACCCTGTAGTTGAATGAGAGCGAAGTAAACCAGAGATTTAGAAACAGAAAATTTCAACTTTTAATGTTACGTTATCCTTCGTTGGTGCTAGAAGGTGATTCTATATTCAGATCAGATGAAAAGTTAAAGAACCTTTGCATTTCTCGCAAATAGTAGGGAACGTAGATCTCTGGCCTTGTCATTATTTATAGTAGGCCCCCATTTAAACCATTTGTATAATTATCGCAAGTAATTAAATAAATTTGACAATGAAAAACTGCGATAAAATATTATAAAGCATGACACGACGTTTCGACGTTTCCAGAACGTCATTATCAAGTAAACTAAAATAATAAAATCGAGCATATATATAATGAAGCGGTGAATAAATTACAAAACGTTAAAAGTCAAACAAAGAGTTTAGCCCTAATGGAATCGCTCTGGGTGTTTAAATTGGGCCTTATTGTTCTTATGTACAACATTTCATAAACAAGGCAATCCCATTTCGTGCCGCATTTTTTAAGCATTCTAAACTGGCTCTCATTGAGTAAGTCAATGTTCCCATGGGCATCTCTCAGGTGGCGACCAAT